>NC_056741.1:561333385-561375885 GCF_019279795.1 Protopterus annectens | reverse complement strand
GTGAACTGTAACTGCACTTTCAAGTTATCCTTATTTCAGGAAGGGAAGCTGACAAGATAATACAATCTTAACACTTATATCAAAAAGCACTGAATTGTTCATTTTGCAGATTATTGTTAGCACTGCAGCTATTTTTGATGTTTAGAAATGTACAAATTAAATGCATAGATGCTCCTACTTTAACTGTCTAATGACCATTAGTTTCACGTGCTCTCTGCATGTGATCTAAACAACTGAATTCTTTTGCAAGGAAACTGACTAGATCATTACTGTTAATTACCTCTGACAGATTAATACTTTGGGGATTATTCTGATGACAGCAGTTTTCTTGTTTAGCTAGTTTAAATAATAAAATGTATTGTTAGGTTTCCATGGTGGCAACATATGATCATAACAAGATACGTTGTTCCTTATTTGTGAAGAACTGCAGATTCATGTAATAAATTACTATTAATGAGCTGCATCTGAGAACACCTGTCATCTTAATGCAGTTAAATATAGATTGAGTCACCAAAATCCATTTTTACTTTACAGTAGCTCTTAAATGATAAGGTACTAATACAGCCCTTCTCCTCCTTAAATTGTTATACTTATACAGTCACAGGAGTGGAATGGAAGCTGCTATGTTCCACTGTATACACATCGGAAGATAAAAGTGTTAAGGCAACTTCATGTATAGTTAGGACATAGCTGGCTATAGGCACCAGCGAACCCTGTGGTTGCTGGGGCCCCCTGTTCCTTGGGGGCCCCCAACCACAGCAAGTTGTCTTATCTTGATATTTTGTAACATGTCTGAAAAACCAACAAAAGCTAGTACAGCAATACTGTGCACTTAATAAACCAGATGGGTAATAACTCTTATTTATATCATCTGTAAATTCAAAGATATCTCGGGATATAGTAACAGTGTTTTATCAAGCAACAGGCTTCATAATTCAATTAAATATTTTACGACTGACATAGTACCCCTGGCTTAGTTAAACTCTGCTAGTGGACATTCACTCCACTAAAACTAACAACATAGCTAGATTAGGTACTTGCAATTCCCGTGGCTTCAAGGGAGACCCCTTAATCATCCTTGACTGTGTGGGGGGCCTACAAATGCTGCTGTTGGTTGGGGAAAATGAGGAGAAAAAAATGCATTAATTTCCTGATTACACTCTTTAACCTGAATAGGTCTGTGATATGACCCTTTTAGGATAAAGCTAATAATGAACTCAAGCAAGATAAGCACTAGAGAGATCAGCAGTGACTGATACCAGTGCAAACTCTCGATTTTAAGAAAAGCTGATGCTTCTGATCTTCAGGGATGATTTTCCCTTTCAGTCTGTTTTCTAATTACTGGCAGAGCACCACATACTACAACTTTCAACTTCTTTGCAGAAGAATTCAGTGCAATACATATAGTAGCAGAATAAAGGTTTAAAATCAGGAACATATTTTAAATATTACTCTACTTCAATTAAAAAGTCAATAGTATAACACCTTTTGCATCAACAAGCATTTTTGGGCAGTAAGTATGAAACTCTGATGTCTGGATTTATTGATTGTCTGTAATCCTGAATGATTTACAAGCAAATCCAACTTTTTCGAAGGATAGACCAACATTCTGAGAAAATTCAGGGAAAGTCTGTGAAATCAGGGACAGTGACAGGTTTGCGTTACTCCTCACTGAGGTAAATAAAAATGACTTACCCCTGCTTCTGTTTGACGACTATTAAATGGCAGTCACTGATCTGGTGTGCTAGCACCAGTGTTCCACAATGTATTGCTGAAGTAAGTACAAAATTAGTATTGCTGTGGTTTATGCTTGTGTGTGTGTGTGTGTGTGTGTGTGTGTGTGTGTGTGTGTGTGTGTGTGTGTGTGTGTGTGTGTGTGTGTGTGTGTGTGTGTGTGTGTGTGTGTGTGTGTGTGTGTGTGTGTGTGTGTGTGTGTGTGTGTGTAAAAAATATCAGTGATTTTTATCTGTGCACACACTCAATAATGCCAGGACACATACATTATTCTTCTTGGTATCAGTAAAAAATGTAGCTAACAAGTAATTATATTTCAGAGGTCATGAACATAATATATCACAGAACATTCAGACACTTAGATCTTCTAATAGTCTGGGGACCACTCCCCAGACTCTATAACTGGATGCACGGGGCTCCCTTAATCACCCTTGACTGTGTGGGGGCCCCACAGAAGCTTTTGCTGGTTAGGAAAAAATGAGGAAGAAAAAATGTATTCATTTTCTGATTATGCTCTTTAACCTAAACAGGGCTATAATATGACCCTGGTAGGATAAAGCTGATAATGGCATCTACTCTCAATTGCACCCATTCTAAAATGAGCCCTGTTCAGATGGGTGTGTGTACAGAAAACTGCTGTAGGTTATGTGTGTGTGTGTTTGCGTGGTGGGAGATTGTGTGGTTGTTACTTCTTTCCTTTTCATCACAGTCAAACCATAGAGGTGTGCATGAGGTAATTATAGCTTGTGTTTGGGTTGAGGACGTTGTGGTCATTTTTTTTTTACTTTTCTCGCAGACCTCAGAGGTATACAAAGAAAGTTATTATGAGTTGTGCAGGGGCAGTGTCTTGTCTAGGAGCAACAAAGAAGAATACATTACTGTAATCATTTTTTTTCACTTTTATCACAATCACACTTCAAGCATGTATACAGGTAGCTGCCTTTGACAATTTGGATTGAGGACTGAGGAGACATGCTATGCATACATATGTCACAAGTCACTTGAAATATATGACTGCGGCAACTTGAATCCCATCCCAGTCTAACACCAAAGGGATGCATGCATAGACAGGCAGTTCCCAGATAGAACCTGTGTATCCAGACAATAACTGGATTGTTAGTTTATTGTGAGTTACTATTTTGTCATATTTGAACATTAAGCCTTTGGTACAACTTATGTCTTCCTTGGAAAAAAAAAAACAAAAAAATAAGACTGAAATTCTTTTCTTACTCCTGATTTTTATTTAGGCTACCACTGGATTAAAAGGTTAGGAAAATGCTCTAAATGTATTTCAGAACATACATAACCCAATGGCTTCTGGGGGTTCTGGCTTAACTGAGTTATTTCAGGCAGTGCAGTGGTGCAGTGGTAGCATTGCCACCTCACAGCAAGAGGTTCTCTGGTTCGATTCTTGTTTGGAGTGCCATCTGTGTGGAGTCTGCATGTCCTCCCTGTATTCATGTGTGTTTTCTCTGGGTACTCCATTTTTCTCCCCATGCTACAAAGACATATGTCTAGAGCATTTCTCCCTGGGCATCTGCTGAAAATTGGCTTTGTTCCAAGTTGGACTTTCCTGGTAAACAAATTTTAAATAAAATAATGTTGTGCCTTTCGGCTTATGTTAGGAGTCGCCACAGCGGAACTCTGGTCCACTAATGTTTGGTAGTGGATTTTTACGTGCCGAGTTACAAGCCCTGACGCACAACCTTCAATGAAGGCATGCCCATTCACGCATGCCTCCACACAGAAGACGCTCTAGCTGAGAATCGAACAGGACAATGTCTTGCTGTGAGGCGACAACGCTACAGCAGCACCACTACCGCGGGACAAATGTTAAATAAAATAATAAATAATAAAATTTCCTACATGGTTAATGCTGTATTTACTTGGTCAAGAAAGGTGTGTTGAAAGGATTTAAGGAAAACTAAAGCTGAACAGCAACACAGTTTCTTTCCTTAATCAAAATTTCTGTTCAAGCCATCATTGGATGAAAAGGTTGTGTAAAAAGAAAAAAACTTTAAAATGCGCTTCAAAGCATGTAGAAAGTCATGGCTTCTTGAAAAAGCTAAAGAGTAAGACCAAATGTGAGAAAGTGAAGAAAAATGTAATGCGCATGGTATAGGGAACCCAAGATTGGGGGGTGGGGAGGGTAGGGGACAACTGGAGGGTATAGTTGGTGTGTGTGTGTGTGTGTGTGTGTGTGTGTGTGTGTGTGTGTGTGTGTGTGTGTGTGTGTGTGTTGGGGGTCTGAAACAGTAGGCTCCAGGGCACCATTTCACAAAGTACAGACCTGTATATAGAGTTGCTGCAATGTATCATTAGTGTAACTAAATTCCAGTAAATCTAAAAGCCCCTTTGTGAGATGGGCCTACATTGTGTGGTACATAGACCTGTTGTAATGTAAGAGCACTGCAGCTACATGTCAGTCTGTGATTACTACTCCTAAAAGTATGCAGCATGAATTAAGATGTTGCGTAGGAGGGGTGGCAGTGACAGGGTGATATGTAGACTGGAAATGCCTAGGGGCCTCCAACTTGACATCTGCTGGGGGCCCCCCAAAATGCTAACACCAGCCCTGAGTTAAAACTTTATAAACTCATGATAGAACTGGGATGCATTAAAGAAACAACAGAAAAGAGAACTCTGCAGCAAAGTTGAGCAATATTTGCAGCAAGTCTCCAAATAATAAGTGCTAGTTTACTACGTTCCTTTACTTCAATGAAAAAGTCAGCGAGATGAGATAGTTTAATATTATGATTATTTCAGTGCAAGGCCTTTCATATTTGCATGGATATATGCTTTTCTAAGTTTGTTGACACTGACAGCTGTAAACAGAGGGAGTTACCAGGGGACAGCCAGATAATGGACTGTCTTCTCAGAACATCAGTCTTTGGAGATTAAACAAACTGTTAGGTTTTAATTGACTTTATTAAGCCATGTGGAAACTGTACTTATAAAGTAACAGCATTTTGTGTAATTCATAACTTAAACACATATTCACAGTCCTGAACCTCCAACAATAGATAGTCGTATTTATTACCCATTGCTTGTACCACATGGTAAAACTGAAGTTGATCTGAAGTCATCAGGTGAGGTTAAACAGGAACATTTTGAAAGGGTAGGCTAGCAGATATTTTACAAAACTTACAAAAGGATTGAGTGCAAAGCTTAGGGAAGGACCTGGTGAGGAGTAAAGTGCTTATTGAAGTTGTGTGTTTGTCTGTGCGGGGTAGGTAACTTATTAAAAGAATGCAAGGCCTAAACATACATATCCTACATGGACCGACTCAAAGTCCTGTCATTATACTTGGTATCCTGCAGACTGCTAAGAGCTGACCTGTGTCTGGCATACAAGGCATTCTCTGAGCCAATACTGATGGATTTACTGCACATCAGCAAGTCAAATGGCATTTGAAATACTCAGTGTAGGGATCTGAACCTCATCTGCAGCATCAACAGAACAGTTTGGAGGGACAGCACAGAGGATACTGCTACTCTGGAATAGAATCACTTTCCTCATAAAGTTAATCCCTGTCCACATTCAAGCACACCTTGGATCTATGGAAGGAAAACAGAATATTTACCCTAGGACTGCCCCCTGTACTACTAATGGACAGAGGTAATTACTAAATGCTTTATCCCATGCATGCATCCCCTCACATTTTCTATGGTATGATACCATTTATTCTCATTAGGGTAATAGATAATTATTGACCATAGGATGAGTAAGGCCAGTATCTAACCAAATGAGATATGTTAACTAGCCTAACACTTACCTATGGACCTTTGAATCTATGAATCTATGAAACATTACTGACTTTAGAGATTTTAAAAGCAGAACATTACTCCCTGGTGTGATGACATGAGGTAGTATCAGCTGTGCCAGGAGGAGTAGGGCAGTGCATATGTACTATACACCAGCATAGAGAGCTGGAGTTTTGTAAAGAACTATATGTCATTTGAATATCAAACTGGTTTGTACAGATGTTTGTGTAAAAAATGTGTTTATAAAGTTGCTTGTGTTAAAAATGTATCAACAATGGGTTCTGTTGGACAGAGAAGAAATATACATGTATGTCAGACTATATAGTTGTAATTGATTAAATGTATATATTTTAACAGAGGATGCTGGAAGGGAAGGTTAAGCTCATCCCAGCTAACTTTAAGAAAAATAGCCTGAAATTAAATGACTTGGTTTAGGCCATAAAGATTTTATCTCACAGGTCTGAATGCAGCCAGAGACGTAATGTATCCGAAAAGCCTGGGCTGGGATCCTGCATTATTGTCCTTAGTGGTGAATTAATTGCTACACTGGGGTGCCAGAGAATGGCTTTTTAGTTTATTTAGGAAGGGTAGAAATGTTGGAATTGTTTTACAGTTTCCAGATGCTGTAATAAACCTTAGCTAAAGTTCTAGGTGTGTATTGTAACACATCAGTGTCAGATCCTGGCTCTGTTTCTAGTGAGACGGTAGTGTAGGAACCACAGAGCAGGTAACCAGATGTGATGTCATTTTGTAGCCAGCAATGAAATTGCATTTGAATACTAGTGAGACATGTGAGGAGTGCACTCTGTTCTTGGATCTGACAAGACACTCATCCAGTTTCATATTGCCTTGCTTTAGTAACTAGGGAACAGTAATTTTTCAGTCAGTTAAGAAATACAGTGAGATTAGCTAAACGTTGTTCTTTTTCTGTATCTGTCTGAGTCTTTTTATCTTTGTTGTTTTTTAATATTTCCTGTGATTAAAACTCTAGTGTTTATTTAAAATAGATATTTAGTATTTTCATGTTTTCTTTTTTTATTATTTATTATTAAATATATCTATACCTTTCATTGTGGCTGGTCTTTTAGAAAGAATTTAATCTTTGAGAGTGCTTGCATTTATTTAGTGGGACTGTGGCTCCGTGCTCCTGAAAGTCTTGCTGCTTGGGTAAATACTACCATTTGTATAAGTATTAATTTTAATAAGCATAACTGGGTACCCTGGTAAGAGCCTTAAGGTAGCTGGCTTTAGGTGTTCTGGTGGCTACAAATCTACCCTATAGTCTGGTTGGAGGTGGCAGAGTGGGTAAGCGATGCCAGCCTTTCCCAGGTGGGTGGGTGGGTGTGAAAATCAAATCTCAAAGGCAGTGTGTGTGTGTGTGTGTGTGTGTGTGTGTGTGTGTGTGTGTGTGTGTGTGTGTGTGTGTGTGTGTGTGTGACACCTACTTTGAGCAGGGACATTGAGAGCACTGATTTCACAGAGAGGGTGGGTGATGACTTTGTTTGGAACACCTGGCTAAGGATTCAGCTCTATAGTGGGTAGTGGGGAGTATTATTTGGGGCCTGGAGAGAAAGCCTAGCCCCCAGAACTGTAGCATGCATTCTCTGTGTTCTCTTAAGGGAAATAGTACTTGGTGCAGAGGGCTGCATCTGAAAATACTTTGTATCCATTTTTCTCACACTGAATGTTCCCCACTGGTGTCAGTGGTGAGGATTGACACCCTTGATCACTGGCCCAGAGGAGGGACATCACACCTGGTTTACCATGATTTGATATCTGCTTTAGGAACTTACTATCTGAAGCATGAATAGTTGTTCAGAAGGAAAATGATTGATGGAAACCAGAGGTATACAGCACTGAGTATGGAGAGCTTTGGAGACTGGACAGTTGTTTATTTCTGTGAAAGAAGGCAGTTTAAAAAGTATTATCCAGTGCATAGCAATCATATCAGAACAAAAACTATTTCATGTGGTCATGATGTAGGGGAAGAAGGGTTACTCCTACCACAAAGCAAGTTAACATATCTGTCTAGATGGCATTAAGATTCTGGAATAAAGATTTTTGCATGACATTATAACTGGAAACTTTGGGTTGCATAGGTTGGTGATTGCATTCCTTTCACACTTTACCTAATTTTGCCTAATTTGCTATAAATCTGATTACTTCTAGGTTAATAAGGCATAGCAATAGAACATAAATGCTTTGCAAAGATATGGATCCAATGGACTAATTTGCCTGTGATTGTTTTTTTTTTTTTTTTTTTTTTTTTTTTAGTAATTGGTATGCAATATTTATTATGGTAGGGCTGAGCATTTAGAAACTACTTCAAGGCTATATTGCACTTCTTTTGCACTAGGACTGCTTCACAGTTGCTGTTTTCTAGCTGTAGTGAATAGGATTCCCCTTGGATTCTTGGCCTTTTTATTAAAAATCAGAACAAGGCCTTAAATGCATAAGGTGAAGCTTTATACTCATGCCATGAGGCCAAACTCTGGAATCAGATGCAAACAACCTCAAAATCAAAACTGATTTGAAAAAAATCTCCACACTCATCTACTTAACTGTAAAGTCTGCCTCTGCTTTTCCTCTGTTGGTTAATCAGTTGCCACCCCCCCCACACACATTATTCCTTCTCTCAAAACTCAGAGTTTCTCATCTCATCAGTAACCCTTTAATTTTGTTCTTTGCATACTTGTTGCTGTGAATCCTTAACCTCTATTTTTGAATATGTATATTAACAATATCCCTCTCACCCACTTTTACACTCAGTCCACTAGATTTTTACACATTTTAGTATTTTTGGATCTCAGTCAACATTTAACTCTTAATCTCTTTCTCTTCTTGTACTCCTGTTTCCAGTCTTTTACAATTCGCTTACCCTAGCTACTTCCTTCTTCACCATGATCCCCCCTTTTTCACATTTCCTTCTTTGACAACTGCTTCTTGTCACACACATCTAGACACATAGCCTATGTTGATTCTGTAATCACTATACATTATATATTGTTTGTACTCACAAAGGGTTTGCTCTAATCACTTTGTATGTTTTTCTCTCACTAAATATGTTTTTGGAGTTTTTTTTTCTACCAGACGTTTGCTGAAAAGGAGATTTGCATAACCTAGCCGGTAACTAAATGTCAATAAATGAATGAATAAATAAATAAATAAGGCTGATGGGGCAGCGATCAATGCAGATGGGGTCTTGAACAAATAGCTTGAAAAATCATAATGACTTACCTGTTAAGATCTAGCCAGTGACGAACTGAGTTTCACTGTTGGGCTGGTAATGATGGTTGTTAAGACAATTTGTACAAGAGAGTATCCGGAAAGGGCATTATAGATGAATAGTAACACTTAAGATATAGGGTGGCCACGGTGCTGCAGTGGGTAGCGTTGCCGCCTCACAGTAAGAGGTTCTCCAGTTTGATTCTAAGCTGGGGTGCCTTCTGTGCGGAGTCTGCATGTCCTCCCTGTGGTCACGTGGGTTTCCTCCGGGTGCTCTGGTTTCATCCCAAAGACATGCAGTAGGTGAATTGGACACTCTAAATTGGCCCTAGGTGTGAGTGTGTGCATGTGTAAGGTTGGGTGCTGGGCTGGCAACTCAACACCGTAAAACTCCACTGCCAATCATGAGCGGACAGATGATCCGCTGTGGCGATCCCTAACCGGGAAAAAGCCAGAAGAAGAAGTAACACTTGAGATGACCTCTGTTACTTCAGATCTCTAGAGTTGATTCACATTTATAAAGAAGTGCAGTCATTTTATGAAGCAGGTTAGAAATAGTGGCAGGAGGGGTGGCGGTAATATGTAAAGGAAGACTACACTGATTCAGAGTTGTCCATCAATAAGGTAGTCTATGACCTGTCAAATGGGATCACAGTTAGTTTTATTTGCTGATAAAATTAAGAGTATAGGGGATTACTACCATTAACAAGAAAAAAAAACATTCATTCCCTAGGCTTGCCTGGACATATGCACTGAAGGGATAAGATATAAATGTCAAAAGTAACTCATTTTGTATCATTTTCCTCCATGCCTGCTGACCATCAAACTTCTACTCAAACAGACATACATTGTTTGGAGGGGGGCATCATCCAGGGAGTACTTTGGGATCCTAGCAATGAGAGCTTTTTTCCAATTTTATGGGATAACTCCATTTCTTGTGGTGACATGACCACTTGCGTTGCTACAAGTGCTGCCTATGCCCCTTAGTCCATGCATGCATGGATGCTCCACCACATGTATCTTTCCAGCAATGGCTTCCTGTATTACAATAGGCCTCTATTCTTCAGCTGAGGCCCTATCATCAGAGCAACAGCATGAGGCAGGTGGGAACCTCTGTCCTTATCACCCCAGGCCACCCTAGCCAATACGTGAGTTCTGTTTGTCTGAACTGTAGTCAGGATTCTTATCTGATATCAGTGCAAGTATAAAAGTTGGTAATATTTTTGTTCAAGGCTTAAACCGGGTTTTTGTAACATGCATACTAACTCAAGTGTTTGAAGGGTGCCTGAATATAAAAGAGCCAATTTATTTTTGATGGTGCTTATGTTTATAACAGTCTAATTTTGTAGGTAATGATGTTTAGGTGACAGTATGTGATTGTTAAGAGTATTTCCAGGGTTTTGGTTAATATTTCCAGTTTTCAAGAAAAGGACTAGTAAAAGGAAAATAAAAAGGTTTATGAGGTGGAGGATCACTTGGAAATGGAATTCTAATTAGAAAGGTGAGTAAAGAGAGTGATGGAAAAAAGAAAGTATGTTGTGGACTAGAAACATGAATGCTCTGGATAAGGCTGACACCAA
Source organism: Protopterus annectens (assembly GCF_019279795.1). Lineage (NCBI taxonomy): Eukaryota > Metazoa > Chordata > Ceratodontiformes > Protopteridae > Protopterus > Protopterus annectens. The sequence goes on along the minus strand of NC_056741.1, from coordinate 561,365,581 downwards.
TGTGATGTCGTACTAAATGTCTTAATAGTTGCTATTTTATTTTTAAAGTGATGATACTACAGCAAGGTTGAGAGGCCAACCAGACAGAGGAAGTGATGTTGCAGTAAGATGGTTAGCACTAGGAATAAGATACAACAGGGAGGATTTACTATGAAAATGTTTACTGTAAAATATTGTCAGAAAATATTATGGAACAGAAAATGAGATTACAGAGTTACTGACCTAGTGGTGTTGGGGGAGAGGGTAGGGAGGGAAGGTTGGCATGCCTTGCTTACTTACTGTGTCAGCTGAATGCAACTGCCCAGCTGCAGGCGAGCAATATATTCTGTTAAGACCCTGTTCTAGATGGAGATGGACATGCTTGGTGCAAAGTAGAGGCATTAGGACTGTTAATAATTAGAACTATGATGGTCAGGGTAAATTATTAAAGTATGGAACTGGAAAGTAGCAAGTAACATTAGATGACAGAACATGCAAGAGACAAGAAAGTTATGCGACAGAAGACATCAAGGAAAAGTAACATCACTGGGGATTCTGCTGAACAGAGGCCAAGAAGATGACAAGCCACAACTTGTAGTAGACAGTGTTGCAGTGGGTCAAAATGGCACAATTCTTGCAAAGCCTCCTAGCATGGCTAAGGGCTCATTTATATGCAAGCATGTAGGAGGGTGTATCATGGAAGGGGTATAAACTAAGGATGAAACAGGAGAGGTATGTGCAGTTGTACTAGTGACTGTAGCAGCTGAGATTGGATGCTAAGAAACAAATAAGGGACATTACCAAGACAGAAAAAGAGGGAGAGAGAAAGTGAGACAGAGAAAGGTATGAGTTTAAAATGGAGCCCTGGAGAGCTCCACTGATAAAGTTCACATTTTTCATAAATGGAATTGTCAGTGACTACCTGAAAGATTCTACAGTAAACCACTGGATCTAAAGTTTGCTGATTCAAGGTTATTGAGAAGAAGGGCATGACAAATGGTATCAAAGGTTTAAGTCACATCAATAAATAAGTGACTAATAAATCAACCATTATTCATGATATAGCATTTGATTCTTTATAAATAGCTCTGAGAGTGCTAAAGCTGAATCTAAAGCCATTGTATAGGGCAAAAGTAATTAAATGCCAGCTCAAATATCAAAAATTACATTCACTTTCATTATCTGTTTAACCAATTAATGAATTCAGGGTTATGGGAAATTCAAGCCTAACTCAGCAAGTTAAAGGAATCACTTCTTGATGCCAACCATAAGACACAGATGCACACACACACACACACACACACACACACACACACACACACACACACACACACACACACACACACACACACACACACACACACACACACACACACACACACACACACACACACACACACACACACACACACACACACACACACACACACACTTGGGGCAATCTGGAACCTTGCTTATCTATTTCCACCTGTATTTGGGATGAAACTATTTACCCTGGTGACAGCACACAGGGAAATAGGGAAGACATGCACATTTTGCAGAAAAGGTACCTCAGCTGACAGTTGAGTGAGAAGGCTAAATGTTATGTTGCAGTAACATTAGCTGCTGTACCACTATTTTTTTCAGAATGACAGCAACAAGGTAAGTTATCCAGGGGGCAGTGACTGCAAATGTAGCAGTCGATTGTCTTTCATCAAGTTACAGGCCATGCTAAATGAACTCCTAACCTAGCAGCATGATAGATTAATTAGATCTATATCTGTTTTTTAATTTTCCAATCAGTGAATCCAGGGATGTGCAACATAACTGATGCAGTGAGTAAAATATTCTACAGGTTAAGTGAAAAATGAAGTTTTACTATGAAAAAGTAGCAGAAAACAGGTATCAAGTTTGCAGAAGCAGTATAAATACAGTACTGTAAAGATAGGTTGATAAGCATATGACATTTTTCAGACTGTGTTATGTCGGTAAAAGCATAATACAGCATGTCAGTACAATATTCATCTATCCTCAAAGTTCTGATAGTCCACATTGTCTGATCAAAAGTTATATTATTTACAGATTTGGGTCTGAAGGACTAAAGAATAATAGAACCCTGTTCCCCAAGAAATTGATAAACCAAATGAAATTCAGTCCATTGTAATGATTGCATTACTGTTGCAGGACAGACAAGTAGTCCAACAGTAAAGTAATCATTTTGCCATTGAAAGTAGATTAACTCCCTTAATTATGGAATGCAAGATGTGTATGAGTGGGCACTATAATACTTGTTTAACTAGCCATTTCTCTTGTTCCTTCTTTTGCATTTTAATGCAGAGAATCCATCTATAATTGGAAACACTTGGCTTTATTTGAATTGAGTGGAGAGACTGTGGTGTAGTAATTGGTTGTTTTGGACAATTTCTAGCTCTTTTGAAGTTCCCTGTTTAAAATCCGCCTCTGGGTGTTTTTTTCTGGCTATACTAGTCAGACAAGCTCCTCGTGGTCCTGCAGAGTGGTCCTAGCTACAGAGAACTCAGAAAAGCAACTACTTTCTGGATTTAAGTATCTTTGCTGTTTTTTTTACTTGAAATACCTTCTCTAGCTTACCCTAAACAAGCTTAAACTGTTTTTTTAGCTGTTTGCTGCATTATTTAATATCTGCACTTAAAAGTTACATTTTAGTCAAATTTGATCGAAAGTCTGTTGTTTGTTTGTTTAATTTAACTGTTGAGGCTGCCCACTAAAGTGTGCTAGCCTGTGTAACTGATTTATTACTGTTTCTGCATTTTCTGTGTGTTTCTATCTAAAAACAAAAAAACAAAAAATCCTTGTTTTCCCGCCTCTCCTTGACTAGTTTAGACCAGTTTACAGGCTTTGCTGTATTCTGGGCTGTGGTGTAGTTCCTGTGTTGTCCATTACCTTACTTGGATAGAAGGAAGTTTCTTTGCTCACCAGTGGGAGTGGGGAGCCTTGAGCAGCCTACCTGTCCCTGTAGGAAGTGACCTCAGCACAAGAGCTGTAGTAATTGGTTGTTTTGGACCATTTCTAGCTCTTTTGAAGTTCCCTGTTTAAAATCCGCCTCTGGGTGTTTTTTTCTGGCTATACTACTCAGACAAGCTCCTCGTGGTCCTGCAGAGTGGTCCTAGCTACAGAGAACTCAGAAAAGTGACTACTTTCTGGATTTAAGTATCTTTGCTGTTTTTTTACTTGAAATACCTTCTTTAGCTTACCCTAAACACGCTTAAACTGTTTTTTTTTTTAGCTGTTTGCTGCATTATTTAATATCTGCACTTAAAAGTTACATTTTAGTCGAATATGATCGAAAGTTTGTTGTTTGTTTGTTTAATTTAACTGTTGAGGCTGCCCACTAAAGTGTGCTAGCCTGTGTAACTGATTTATTACTGTTTCTGCATTTTCTGTGTGTTTCTACCTAAAAACAAAAAAATAATCCTTGTTTTCCCACCTCTCCTCGACTAGTTTAGACCAGTTTACAGGCTTTGCTGTATTCTGGGCTGTGGTGTAGTTCCTGTGTTGTCCATTACCTTACTTGGATAGAAGAAAGTTTCTTTGCTCACCAGTGGGAGTGGGGAGCCTTGAGCAGCCTACCTGTCCCTGTAGGAAGTGACCTCAGCACAAGAGCTGTAGTAATTGGTTGTTTTGGACCATTTCTAGCTCTTTTGAAGTTCCTGTTTAAAATCCGCATTTGCATGGCTTTGTGCGGTTGTGCGCATAGCGCAGCACCAGTTAAACAAGGTTAAACTTCTTCTGGCTCTGCCAAGTCTGCTCTTCAAATTTTCCCTTAAGGAAGCTCTACTCTTAGTATAATCAGACTACTTGCTATATTATAAGCCTAGCACTTGTTCTCAAAACTTCTCTACTAAGTAAGCACTTTCATACTAAGTAAGCACTAGATCCACCTAACACCCCTGTGAATATCCACTTCCCTTAAAGGCACAGCACTCCTTTATACTGTTCTAGCATGTCAAGTGGTAGAGTACTGGCGTCCTCTCCAGTTCAGCTGGTTAATCTGGGTATCTTGAGACAATGCTACAATTGTCTCATGTACACAGACAACCCTCTCCTCCTCCCAACAAACACAAATACATGTGTGAGATGCAACTATATAGCCAAACTGGAGGCTGAACTCTCTCAACTCAGGGCTGGCATGACCAGACAGGAGGAGATGGTAACCACACACACAGCAAACCCAGTCCCACATAGACCTACCACAACTGCAAATCAAACACATAAAAACACAAAGACATACTCAGAGGCTCTAATAAAAAACTTACCAAAACAACAGAGGCTCCCAAAGCAGACATCCAAAAATCCACCACCTCAAAACAAAACACATGCAACACATACTTCAATAAATCAGTGTGTCAATCAATCACAGCCCTTAAGGCCAAACACCATGCCTGATACACTAGTAATAGGTGACTCTATAGTCAGACACACTGATGTCCCGCTTACCAGGCTGAACAAGGAGAGGGTGACTGTGAGCTGCCTATCAGGTGCTAGGATCCGCCACATAACACACGCACTCAGGTTACTCCAAAGCAAGTACAAATATGACTCCGTCATTGTCCATGCTGGCGTGAATGACCTGAGACGTACCTCCCTGGACTACATGAAAAGAGACATAGAGGAGCTCTCTGATTATGTAGCCCAGGCTGGTATGACCCTGACCCTGAGCAGCATCTTGCCCTCACCAAGAATGATGCCACAATACAAAGACAAGATGATCAGCTTTAATAATTGGCTCAAGTACTGGTGTCATTCTAAGGGGATCCAATGTCTGTCTTCCTGGGATGACATGTTGGACAAGCCACGCTGCTTTGCAAGGGACAGCTTGCACCTGTCACCACTGGGTTTCCGGATACTGGCTAAGGCTCTTGCCACCCCCATAGTGCCTTTTTTAGGCAATTCTCAAAAGACAAACCCAACTCCTTAGATAACAAAAATGGAAAAAAACTAAGGGTAATGCTGCTCAATGCCAGAAGTCTAAATCTCAAGATGCAGGCACTCGATGCACTCCTCAGTATGGAGAACATCGACGTCTGTGCAGTAACTGAAACCTGGTTCAACGCTCCTGAAAGCACCCCAGCGCTACCAGGCTATACCTCGTATCATGCTTTTCGGCCCCAAAACCCGGGCCGAACCACAAAGGGAGGGGAGTGTCCATATTCATCAAGGACACCCACACCTCCAGGTTAGTAGCAACACATGAAACATCGGAGACCATACAGGTGCAACTAACCATAGGCAAAACTGCTATACAACTGGTAGCATGTTACAGACCACCCTCCCAATCTCAGGAAACCCACTCAGCCTTCCTGAAGACATTGGAGGATATGAATGTATCACAAAATACCATCATACTGGGAGACTTCAACTACCCTAACTTAGATTGGGTACATTATTCTAGCCCTAACACCCTAGCCCAAAGGTTCCTGGAATTCATAAATTCAAATGCACTGGAACAACTAGTCACCTCTCCCACTAGGGGAGATAATATACTAGACCTGATAATCACAAACATGGGGACAAAATGCTCCACACCGGAGGTATACCCCTCACTAGTGAGATCTGACCACAAACAAATCACCCTGGATATACATATCCCACCTCCACCCCCAGCACAAAAGACCACAGTGAAAAACTTCTCAAAAGCAGACTTCACTCTTCTTAAGACTGAGATGGTATCCTTTAAGCCCACTGGGCCAGTGGATACCACATCCCACAATGCTGAATCCTTCACAAATGCTTTCTATGGACATCTCCAAGAATGCATGGATCATGCAATCCCAAATAAATCCAAGTCCCTCTCCATCAAAGGCAAGCGTCCTGTCTGGTGGACCTCATCCATAAACAAATTGTATAACAAAAGAAGGAAGCTACTGCACGACAGAGCAAAATCCCATAAAGGGAAGACATCTCTGACCAACACTAGCAGAAAACTACGTTCTCTCATAAAAACATCCAAGGCCAACTTTGAGAGAAAAATCGCTAAGGACACTAAAGATAACCACAAAGCCTTCTTCAGCTATGTTAGAAACCTGGGCGGAAACCCTCAGATATGCTCAGAGTTAGTTCACAACAACAAAAAATACACTGAACCCACAGATATTGCCAACATTCTGGCTGACAGGTTCAGTACAAATTTCTCACCTCCCTCACCCCCAAAAGAAGAAATACTTATCCCAGCTGAATGTAATCTCCCTGTCATCTCAGATGTCCAGGTGAGAGCCACCCTCAGCAAAGCTAAAAACACAGCATCAATGGGACCTGACGGTATCCCGGGTTGCATGCTACGTGAACTCCAAGAGGAGCTAAACCCGCACATAAAAATGCTATTTAACCTTAGCCTTACTACAGGATATGTACCTGAACACTGGTGTACAGCAACAGTGGTCCCACTCCACAAAGGGGGGTACCTCTACAGACCCTGGGAACTACTGCCCCATAAGCTTAACCAGCCTGGTCTGCAAAGCTATGGAAAGAATCATTATGGAACTCATAAACAGAGACATTGGGGACCTACAGACACTTGACCCCACCCAGTTCGGCTTTGTAAAGGGCAGATCCTGCCTTTTGAACCTGGTTGACTTTTTCAAAACAGTCACTAGAGCCATTGATGAGGGCAAAGCAGTCCATACAGCCTACCTGGACTTGGCTAAGGCCTTAGACACAATACCCCACTCAGGCATCATAGATAAGCTCAACAGCTTAAATGTAAACCCTTATGTCACTAGATGGGTTGCAAACTGGCTAAAGGACAAAACCCATAAAGTTAAAATCGCTGGGGCAATGTCAGACTCAAAGCCAGTCACAAGTGGTGTCCCACAGGGATCTGTCCTGGGACCCCTCTTGTTCGGCATTTATTTCTCAGATGTTAAAGCAAACATGGGAGGGTTGTGGCTGACAAAGTTCTCAGATGACTGCAAACTAGGCGCCATAGTCGATACACCAGCGGACACATACATCCTACAAAAAGGCCTCACAGAAATGGACAACTGGTGCCGGAGTCATGGACTTAAACTAAATGCCAAAAAATGTATAGTCATCCCCTTTGGGAAAAACAAAGTACCCACAAATTATCACATAGACAGCAACTCACTGAGTACGGAAAAAGTAATCAGAGACCTAGGGACCCAAGTCGACAGCGACCTCTCATTTGACACCCACGTTGCCAAAGTGGTTAGAAAAACATTCTACCTTGCACACCTTATCATGAAGGGATTCACATCCAGATCCAAGGATGTCATTGTACCCCTATACTCCTCCCTCATTAGACCCATGATTGAGTACAATGCCCCATTTGGTATGTACCTCACCTGGCATTTGCAACAGCTGGAGAGACCACAAAAGTACCTCACCAAGAGGATCAAGGGTCTCCAACATATGTCTTATTCTGCCAGACTAAAGAAACTCCAGCTCTATTCAGTAGCATACCACCTGCTCAGAGGTGATCTCTGCCTGACGTACAAGGCCATGTCCAATCAGGAACTGATGGACATGCTCCACCTCAAAAAATCCAAATCCATCAGAACCACGAGAGCTAAAGACTTAAACCTCGGCACAAGTATGAATAGGACATGCTGGAGGGATAGATTCATAACCCAGAGGCTTCCCATGCTCTGGAACAAGATCCCAGTTCATGTTAGGCAGCGCCCCTCACTGACTCTCTTCAAGAGAAATCTTGATGAGTGGATGGGAGTTCGAAAGTTTACCCCAGGGGTCACATCTGTATCACTACTAGACAGGGGCACAGTAAACTAATTCTATTATATAAGGGGACCTTCACTGTGTCACTACTAGACAGATGCACAGTATTCTAAATCTATTCTGTGCATTTTGTACCATTTTATGGGGTGGCGAAAGCCACATCACTATGGTTAGGCTTACAAATGCCCCAGGGCAGATAGCCTAGTACTAAACTATGAAACTATGAAACTATGAAAATCAAGAGTTGTTACGTGGAACTTTGAAAAGTTGCAGTTTTGCATATAATAAACCAGGTGAAATCAGTGTACTTAGCAACATTCTTGTGTGTTCATAGTGGACCTGCCTCCAGTTGCAATGGGTAGCCTATCTTTAGGGTCTATATTAGATAAATGAAAGTTTATCTTACCGAACGCTGACATGATCGAAAATCCCAGTACTCAAAACTGCAATTGTGGGAGGCTGTGCCCCCCACACCCCTCGCTAAATATAAATTCCAACTCTGTGATTGCACTACAGTGAGGAAAGGGCAAAAAGTCTCATCTTCACTGTACTGCAATCTCACAATTGCGGTTTCAGGTTCCGGGATTTTTGCTCATGTCAACGTTCGGTAAGATAAACTTTTGTTTATCTAATATTGACCCTATCTGTAGCAGATCAGGTGTTCAAGCACCATTATCATGATTATTGTGCAACAGCCACATACAATTCTACAAAACAGGAACCCAGAATATCTTAGCAAATAATACTTTTTAACCAGCATTACTATACCCATGACTATGTAATATAGATATGCACATATGTGAGATGGAACCTAGAACCTACAGAATTATGAAAATACCCATAAGTGAAAGAGAGACATAGTCCTATTTATCTGATAAGATAGAATTAAAATTAGAAGATAGCACTAACGGTTCTCTGCACTGATACATCTGCCTGTCATAATTCCTAAGCATGTTTAAAACTGACAGCCTGTCTCAGTAAACACAACTAATTGAATTAAGTACAGGTATAACAATCTGCTGAGTTTCACATATTGAATGAGTCAGGCATTGTAATGGTATAGTACAAATTGTGTGAGGGTGACCACAAGAAGGAAGACCACAAAAAAACTAAACACGGAGTGAAAGCTAATAAAATTAAGTTTGTCTATATAGTGATTGACTTTTCATTTCAGGTGACCCCACCTCTTCAGACTTACCTGCAGATTTAATAAAATCCATGTAAGCATATTGTAAAGCCTACATGGAAGGTACAGTGGTTGTGTATGCGGTACCCCCTTGGTAGAGCACCATGCATATTAATGAAGACACGTTACTGAGGGAGAGCCATGTAACATGGTTATTGAATCAGTGTAGGGAGTGTGTTACTGTGTCCGGAAATGAGTAACACACCACCTACACTGTCAAACTGATGGCTATCAACGTATGCATATGTATTAATTTTTTTTTGTCATGTTTGCACGGAGCTGTGCAGCATGCAGCAATTGACATGTGCCAGATATCTAAAAATAGAAACCGGATACATTTAATTATAAATGCAAAGGTCATGTTTAAGCATAGTTGAGTGGGTTTGCATGGCGTGCAGTGGTGCTCAGCAGTGTTTAAACATAGTTGAGAGGCATATGTAAAAGTATAGCAGCACTCTACATATCCACATAGCCAAATGGTTAGAGTGACAGCCTTATGTGCAGTAGGTACAGGGTTTGACTACCCAGGCAGATTATTAAGCATTTATTTTGCAAATACAAATTATGAGAATCATTTTTAAATCCTGCTTTGCTGCGCTCAGCTAAGGCTAAGTTTTCATAGGCACAGCTAAGCCTTGCCAAGCACTGCTTGAACAAGGAACATTTTAGCACTGCTTAGCTGGTTTGTGCATCACTGATAAGCATTTGCCAGTTTAAGCATTGCTCAGCTCAGCTAAGCTGGTTTGTGCACAGCTAAGCATTGGCAGTTTAAGTACTACTCAGCTCAGCTAAGCTGGTTTGCATGGTGCCAAGTGACATGCAACATTTCTAAAAATGGCCTAATGGTGTGTAAGGACAGGAAAACAGACTTATTTAAGTGCAACAGGCAGTAATATAGCATAACCTATTGGAGTTTGAACCGTCAGGAACTATGGCAGGTGTTGGAGAGGGTGTGTGCTTCCAAGTGCAGTGGTGGGGCATTCTGAAGTCCAGGGTCATGGTTGTACTCCTAGTGAAATACCATGATGTCCTGCTGCTGCAGGGCCAGTATCAGGGATCGGATTACAAGTCAGAGGCCTGGGACTGGCTGCCACACAATCTCACCAGTGCAACAGGTATCCCCTGCACAGGTGAGCAGATCCATCACCATTATGATGATCTGAAGCAGGAGAAGTGGGGACTTCTGGACACCTGGGCCCAGGATGCTCGGGATGGGAATGCCTCACAAGTTTGCAAGTACTGTTAGCACTGTTTTACCAATACTTAATCTGAATGTGTGATAGACAGCTACGCATAATGGTGTGCTTCTCACCCTACAACTGTAGAGGAGAGAGCCCACAACCTAGAGGTCCATGCAGTGTGCCTGACCAGGTTGCACCATGAGTGTGGTGAGTACAAATTAATTTGCAATCTATAGTCAAATGCACAAGATAGAGTAATTCAGTCACTGCCAGTAGGTATATACTGTACAGATTTGTGTAATGCAATGAATGTGGACATAGGGCTGTACTGCAATAACTGTCTACTGTCAAATATAGTGCAATAAAAGTAAAAGCATTAAACCTGATGATGTTAATGAAATAAAGTTTCTACTGCAATACTTGTGGAATTACAGCTGTATTGCAACATCTGCATTATCTCAACTGTTGATAAATAAAGATTTGAAAATATAACAATAACTGCATGAAGGTACCCCAAATAAAGCTGTGTTGTACAATATGTGTGTAAGTAGGGATGTCATTCATGAAATTGAGTATGACATTTGCTCTGAAATAAAAACACAAAGAATACCACTAACTGAATCAAGGTTAGCTAAGAAAGAGTGTTATGCTAAACTGTAGATTTAGAGTTGTACTACAAGATATATGCATTATGACATTTGCTCTGCACTAACATCTCAAGCAATACCAGGAACACCCAAGTTATATTGTGTATATCAGGATTGTCTTGTGTTAACCATTGCATTTAAACTATATCCATTCTGCTCTGAGCTACGGTGCTGCAGGCAAATATAAAACCGTAATAGCTGTAGACTGCAAATATACCATCTGCAACTGTATATGGGTCAGGTAGACACCCCAATACTCTGATATGTTTTGTAGCTGTCACAGATATTTCCTGCCATTAAGAGTTTATTGTGTACACCTGCATTCTATGTATTAATGTACAGTTTACCTGTCACTGCAGTCTTGTATAAAACTGTACTACTATTATTACCAGGTCATATTTTGCTTCCAGGTGAGCTCTAGGAAAATATCATAGGTTCATAGGTAGGTACTAGGCTATTGGCCCAAGGGCCTATGTAAGCCTAGTCAACAAGGTTCCCTGGCTTATGCCACCCAAGAAAGTTATTTTCCTGTGCCACTGTCGAGCAGAGACACAGAAGTGATCCCTGGGGTGTATTTCCTATTTCCCATCCACTCATCAAAATTTTTCTTGAAGAGTGCTAATGAAGAACTTTGCTTGACATAGATGGGCAGCCTGTTCCAGAATATGGGAAGTCTCTGGGACAGGAATCTATCCCTCCAGCATGTTCTGTTTATTGTAGTGACAAGATTTAGGTCCCTAGAGCATGTAGCTTGGAGGGATTGGGATTTCTTTAGGTGTAGCATATCCAACAGCTCTGGGTTTGACATAGCTTTATATGTTAGGCAGATATCACCTCGGAGTAGGCGATATGCTACTGAGTAAAGCTGGAGGTTTTTGAGGCAGTCAGTGTAGGGCATTTGTTTTAGGCCAGTAATCCTCTTTGTGAGGTAATTCTGTGGCCTTTCCAGCTGCTGCAGATGTCTTGTGAGGTACATTCCAAAAGGGGCATTGTACTCTATAATGGGTCTAATGAGTGTCGAGTAGAGGGGAACAATGACCTCTTTTTTCCTGGATGAGAACCCTTTTATGATTAGGTGTGCCACATAGAAAGACTTTCTGACTACTGTGGCAATGTGACTATCAAAGGAGAGACTACTGTCCACCTGGGTCCCAAGGTCTCTTATCACACATTCGGTGTTAAGTAGATTTCTGCCTATGTGGTAGTTCATGGGTACAGAGTTTTTACCAAAGGGGAAGACACTGCACTTTTTGGCAGTGAGCTTGAGGCCATGGCTCTGACTCCAGGCATCTGTCTCAGTGAGACCCTTCTGTAGGATGTCCACATCATTTGGGGACTTGACTATGGCTCCTAGTTTACAGTCATCTGCGAATGCCATTAGCCAGAGGCCTTCTGTGTTAGCCTGTACTTCAGAGAAGTAGATACCAAACAGGAGAGGTCCCAGGGCGGAACCCTGTGGTACTCCACTTGTCACTGCTTTGAGGTCAGATTTGGAGTCTCCAACTTTTACAGTGTGGTTTTTGTCAGTGAGCCAGTTGGCAACCCATCTTGTGATGTAGGGATTTATACCTAGTTTAGTGAGTTTAGCTATAATTTTAGAATGGGGGATGGTGTCAAAAGCCTTGGCGAGTCAAGATAGGCTGTGTGAACCACCTTACCCTCATCTATGGCTTTGGTCACTGCCTCAAAGAAGTCGCTCAGGTTCAGGAGGCATGATCTGCCTTTCACAAAGCCGAACTGGGTGGGATCCAGAGTTTGGAGGTTACCAATGTCTTTGTTTATGAGTTCCATGATGATACGTTCCATGGTTTTGCAGACCAGGCTCGTCAGGCTAATAGGTCGATAGTTCCTGGGATCAGTGGTGGCTCCCCCTTTGTGGAGTGGGATAACAGTTGCTGTGCACCATTCAGTGGGCACAAAGCCTGATGTGAGGCTATTATTGAACATGGTGCTTAAGTAGGGAGGCAGTTTGTTCTGAAGTTCGTGTAAAATGCAGCCTGGGATGTTGTCCGTCCCATGGATGCTGTGTTTTTGGCTTTACAGAGTGCAGCTTTTACATGCGTAGTTGTGATTACAGGGACTCTGCATTCTTCCTGTATAGATATGGGCCCTTTAGGGGTTGAGGGGGGGTAAAGTTAGCACTGAACCTATCTGCCAGGATGCTGGCAATATCAGTTGGTTTTGTAATTTTCTTGCCTTTGTGCTGTAACTCAGAGCAGATCTGGGTGTTGCCATCAAGATTCTTGACATAGCTATAGCATGCTTTGTGGTTGTTCTTAGAATTAGTGGTGATTTTGTTTTTGTAGCTAGCTTTGGAGGATCTTATAAGGGATCTCAGCTTCTTACTGAGGCTGACCAGGAAGCTCCTCCACTCATGGGATTTTACTCTCTTTTGCAACAGTTTATTTCTTCAGGCAGTCTGTAGTCAGCAATGGCTCAGTAGCTCAGTTTGTTAAATGCTACATATGATGCACATTTTGTCATACACAGACCAGGGTTCAAATCTAGTGACAAGTACTAATAAATATTACTGAATCTGTTATGTAGTATTAACAGATATTCTCCCCACAGGAATTACAGTTGAATGGGTGCAGTAGCCCTTATTATGGGTTAATAATTTGTGTGTTCAGAAGTAACAGACTGTTAACAGCATTGATCAGGAATGTGATAAGATGTCGGAAAATGAAGGCAACAAATACAATATTAATAAATGATAATACAATAAATAAAATGTGTAATCTTGGTATGGCTGTATGCCTGTTGTGTCTGTGGGGGTCTATATTAGAACATCAAAGTTTCACAACTTCAAATGTTCTAATATCAACCCTTATTCAGTGAACACTGAAAATAGCGAAGCTGCGGAACACCGAATTTCTTCCTAGGGAAGGAATTCAGTTGGCCGTTCCTGTGGCTTCACTATGTTCAGCACTGTGGTGGAAAGTTATGGGTCAGGATCAGGTAAGTGTGCGATTGTGTGGATGTGAGGGTTAGGGTGGGGTAGGTGAGTTATGGTTAGGGAGCGGGTGAGTGTGCAATAGTAATGGACCTTAGGGTTAGGGTTTGGGTTAAGGTAAGTGGATAGCTAGTGGTGTGTGTACAGTTTAGTGTAGGGTTAGATGTAGGATTTTAGGTGTATGTGTGTGGATTGCTGTTTGTTTGGTGTGTTTGTGTTGTGTGTATGTGTGTTGGAACAGTGAATTTTTTACCTTGGAAAAAATTTGCTGTCCTGCATGTTCAATGTTGTTAGCATTCGCTGAATAGGGGTCGATATTAGAACACTGAACGTTTTAAAAAGTTGATGTTCTAATATAGACCCATGTCTGTGATGGTGTGTTTCAAGGACAGCATGATAGTTGTTTACTCTCTGTACTGTACATGATACATGTCTTTCAGGAAGTGTCATGCTATCATGGACTGTAATCACTGTCGCTAAATCCCTCTGTCACGGATTTATCATTGACATGATTATGTCAATAGCACAGACACACTACATCAGTCCAAAGTACACCTTGGTAGTCATATAGGTCCACCTGACATGTAATAGCCCTCTGTAATTGTGTACCTGTAGGTGTTGCAGTTTGGCCCATACTATCCCATGTGCATAGCTTGAGAGGTATGTACATGCTACAGCAACTATAGGGCACTGTTATTCATAAAGGAAGGGCAGACCTATTGAGTATTTAACAGTACTGTTGCCAACTATATAGCCTATACTGGTATTAATGGGCTGTATTTCTCTCTCCCCCACCCCTTATCTTCATCATAATTTATTATTGTTATACATCAGTTATGGTTTGCTATTAACAAATGTTGTTCACTAAATGTTATGTTGGGCCTTGTGTTGTATTATTGTTGTGTAATACAATGGTTGCATACTAACATATCTTGTTGAATTACCTATGTTGTTGGCCTTATGCTGTAACTGTTACTGGCATGCTGTTACTATACTGACTGTTATCCCACTTATTGTTGTATTCCATATACTATGCAATGTTATGTTACTGGGTTATTTGTAATTTTTGGCATGCTGTTATAACTAACTAAATGTTATGTTCATTACTAACCTATACACATTGAAATACCTCAACACCACAGGTCTACTGGGTAGGCTGGTTCCTGGTGATCTGCCTATCCTACCTCAGCCAGCTGTGGCACTGGGTACCAGCACATTGGAACCACCTCAGGGGATGGGGCCCATCTCCTCCCTTGGGAGCAGGGGTGGAGGGGGGTTGTCAACCAGGTTCAGCTACTGGTGATCATGCAAAGGATAGTGCATCATATTTATGAGAATCGTCTGTGCTGGATTGAGGGCAGTCTCACCAACCTGGAGGGGCAAGGTGGCCCCGACACCCAGCCTCCAGCACAGCCACCTGGAGGGGCAGTGAAGGAGCAGTGTTGACTGCCCATGGGTGGGGAGCTCTGTAACACTACTGCCATCTGGGCACACATGGATCTCTGATTCCACAACACCCTCCCCATCCAAGGTGTTTACCCACTCATGTATCATACACTGCCTCTCTATGCTGTCTTATCCCTTCCCCAACATTCCACTCTCTCTTTAAAAAAAAAGGCAGCTGTCCCACAAAAAAATATCGCCTCACACATACCTCTTCATTTTGCACCCATGTCCACTGGACACAATTAATTATTACATTAATTAATGAACACAGTTATGTTGCCCTCACCCCTATCTCTGGGGTGTGGCTCCAAATTCCAAATTCTGTACAACCTGCACAGCTGTTGCTGTACAAGGAATGGAGAGCTATGGTCCTTTCCTACACCCATCCTGCACATCCTTACCTGCCTTTCAGTATGTTTTTCCCCTTGCTTGTCCCCATTTTATCACTTTCCTATCACCCCTTTTTTCTTTTCTTTTTTCTTTTTAGTGCGGGTTTAAGCAGAGCTAATCAGCATGGTGCACTGTACAAACCCATGCAAACCCATTAAAAACTGCTTAAAAGTGTCTTAATCATATTATGTGTTTCTGACAGTGTTAGGCACATCTGCAAAATAATCACCCTTGCGACATCTCAAACCTGGGTCTCTGTCAACCACATCACAGTGTATTAGCCCACTAGGCCACTCAGTTCTGAATTAAAAAAGGTGTTAACACCAACATATCCTGAATGGCACTGATACACTGCAGGTACATATAATGGGGAAATTGGCAGTGTATGTGGGACTGTGATGCAGACACTGCACCAGTACACAGCCAAATAAATAATAATGGCTGTACGTGAGGCCTGGGATAGCAGGTATAGCTGTCAACAGTACAGACTGTTGCAGAATGTCAACAGTTGTGCCCACTAGTTTTGGCATGGTTTTCACAAAAATATATGTGTCTGCTAAACTACTAGCAAGTCATTAAAGATTGAGGTTAGAAAATCATGACAGACATTTCAGTGTCGCACCTCATATCCATCAAAAAACACATGCTAATGCAATTTCAGTGTCACTGACTGTATGCATGCCCATATATATTGCAAATACACCTGCGGTTGCAGTGACTCAGTAGCTCATTCTGTTAAATGCCTTACATACAGTGCATTTTGCCACCCACAGTCCTGGGTTCAAATCCAGTGAGTTACACTTCAGTTACTTTCTTATGAATACAGCAAACAATGACCGAGTCATGCAATTTTCACCAAAACAGGTTGTGGCTACTGAATTAACTGCTACCCATGTTAGCAAGTCAAAGGCCTGTAGGTAGGGACACACTACACATATTTGAATAGCCTACCTATATCTCACTTACTACTCTCTGATTGACACTGTTACATAACAGATGCACCTTAAGCACATGCCTCAACTGGACTGTTATGGGTACCCTCACCCTGAATCTGCTGTAATGACAGAGCTGACACTGCTCCTGCAGTGACACATACAGCTTGCTGTCCTCCAAAGTGATCACACTCCCTACTATGACTTCTAGGCAAAAAGCAGCTGCTGCAGCCTGCAACATATGCAGCTGTATGCTAAGCTACCTGCTACAGACCTACCATACCTCACAACCTTCTAGAACAAGGGATCCACACAACACCTGCACAGGTCAACTGACAGGGACATGCATCACAATCTGACCCTACAAACATTCAGAGCTGATAGACTAGCAACTACTGCAGCAGCATGCATATTCTGATGGGTATGTTGTCTGACACTCACATGTCTCTTCTCCCTTACTGACCTCAACCTACAATGTTTAATACTGAACTGCCAGATAATCACAAAGTCATTTGACAATGGCCAAACACAGTATGCAACACTGTGGGCATACCTCATAAATCTCAACAGTGGACAGTATTTGTGCCTACCCTTTGTGATGCTGTAGTCTCCACACCTCACTAATGTCTATCTCACAAACTAAGAAAGGGGTCAAGGCCTACATGAAGGCTTTAAATATTACACTGTTGTACCATGTCATTGGCTAATAAAAGTGCTACCCAGCTATTCTAGATGCAATTAGCAAGTCTGAGCCACAGATTGGTGCAGAGGCAATCACCTGTTATTGAGCATTACCTACAAAAGGCAAGCAACTATCTATGGAAAACAGATCTATAACTTGCTTTACCAAGACAGACTGCAATTGTGGAAGCATTTTTCTTGAGGATTTGTGAAAAAAAAAAGGATTACATCACTCTACCAGGTATGTAATACAAGACCCCATATAATGGGAAGCAGATGGGAGAATGCAGTTATGGGGAACAGGGATTCCAACAGTAGGCTTGTAGTGCATCTCTGAGAATGACATGGTGATAGTCTGCTGTCCAACAGCTACAGGCATGCCTCTCAACTCTGCCTGCTATGACTCAAATCACAGCTCTGGCCCTCTCACTCTCTCTTGCAATGGTTGGCTCCTGTATGAATGCTACTGGATTATGTGTTAGATACAATGATAGTAAGTAGGTAAGGGTGGACACAGCTGTCATATCACATGATGTACTGTCATTCAGCTCCTCTCAGTCTGTGAATGTCATCCAGGAATAGTTCAGACATTTAAAAGTGCCCCTGACTGTCCCTGATGTACTCTGGCTAGGTCACTGTTTTGTCAACATTCATGTCTTATTGCTTTACAGCTATGGCTAGCATACCTGGCAACCTCCAACAGCAGGAATTCAGGTCATAACCATTATTAGTGGGGAGACACAGGCCCAACCTCAGTGACAGAGTGTACATATTGGTCATACAAAGTAAGGTAATGAATACAGATATTACTGTAGCATAACTGTTTTCTGAGGGCTCTAGCATGTCACAGCCAGATTCTCTACAGTCTGAGAATAATAATCAATTATTGTCCAACCATTTTCCAGACATCCACATGTTTGTGGCAAAAGGACCACATATATCAGGCACACATACACATTCCACAAACATCTGTGTACTGGAGAAGTAGGACGCCTACAGGGAAGATACCCTACAGCATGTTTGCATTGCTGTCTGTCATTGTGGCACATGGATGTTGCTGGACTGTTACCATATACTTGTAACAAACACACACCTATTTTTCTGACAGTGGCTGTATGACATTGTACAGGGACGTTGCCCACAGGGGACACACCACAGTAGATGGCATTGATGGGTGTGGAGACATACAGCACACTCCATCACAGCACACAGGGACATAACCAGTTGCTGATAGCCACATATGTAGTGTGTTGATAGATGGCGGGGTTTGATGGGAGAGGTAGCAGTGGATAGTGCATGCCAATTTGGATGTGCAGGTCTGTACATAGTGGATAGCAACATATGTGGTCCTGTGATGTGTTCCCCTCTTCATGTCTTTCAGAAAGTATGTATAGACTGAGGCACCCGCTGTTTTCAGCCACTGAAAATAATGTTATCCTGGATGGTCTCAGACTACATCACAACATTGTGCTGTCCAGGAGTCACCAGCATCATGAACAATGTTCAGAACTGTGGGCTGACCTCATCACAGCAGTCTGCCAAGTAGGACTACAGGACAAAAGCTACAAGTAGGTTTGACATCAGGCAACAGATATGGTAAATGCTGCACAGCAAAGGGCCATTGCTGTGGCCAGGGACCATGCTGCCACCAGTGAAGGGCCTGCAGCAAAACAACCACTTTTGGCCACAGAGGAATTCCTGGTGAACCTGGGATCAGCCACCAGCTCCCAAGCATCCATCACCCCATACATAATGGAGGTGGGTGCCACAGCATCCACAGCTGAGCAGTGTCCAGGTAAGCCTGCTGTGTTCATCACTGTAATACTGTATAAGTCATTGTGGCAGTCTCTGCATACCAGTGCACGAGTGTCGGGTCTATCTGCATTGGGTTTGTTTAATGCACAGTTGTGCACACATACTCAGAATGTCAGCAATTTAGGAAGTATCACATTACCTACTGTACATGTTGATATATACACATATTATCCTATAGCAATGCCACATTTGATATTGCTGACAATACCTCTCCCTCACATTTTCATAGGAACATCAGGTGTGGCCGGAGTCCAAGGACCTGCACCTGGTGAGTGTGATACTGTTTTTTATGGATCATATATACCCTAATAATGTTAAGGGCTGCAATTTTGCTATAGACACAACTGATATGCTTAGCAGAGTGCAATACTTGTATGTGGAGTTTTGGAGGGGTTAACTGAAGTGCATTGAATTGGTAATCACAGTAGTGTATTTGCAGGAGCAGTAACATATTTGCAGTTATTTTTGTGCAGGTGTATACAGTCTGCTATACAGGGGGCAATAGTATGCTCAGGATGGGTGCACTGTGTTTTTTGTGTAGGTCTATAACATGAACTGACATATCACTTATCTGCCAGGTGTATAGTACTGGCAACATTAACCAGTCATAGCTGCAGTGCATGTTATAAATGGTCTGTCTTGTCTGTGGATGTTGTAGTCTACTTGTGTGTTGTTCATGGGGTCAGAAATAAGATGAGGTATGTGTAATGCAGTTGTGGCTCATCAACTATATGTGTGTGTGTGTTTGTGTGTGTGTATTACCATACATAATAGTGCAGGTAGTAATGTAGTTATTTTGTCTTCCTCCTCACAGGTGATGGTGGGGGTTGGAGTGTGTCCCCCTCACAACCTAATGTCAGTGTCTCATTGGACTCTAATGATAATGGCGGCCATAGTGAGGCACAGGTGGGTTGTTGGGGCTGAATCTGTCCCATGGTTTGACATCCAACTTTCTCCCCCATTGTCCCAGCACACAGTCAGTATGCCCACATACACCCGGTCCCCTGCGACCACAGATATCAAACAGTCACAGTGTGGCAGCATTGAACAGGAGAGTGTGGCATCAATGGCATCAGTGAGTGTAGAAACAAGCCATAGCCAGAGAGTTGGTGAGGTCCCACACAGGGAGACTGACTGGGGTGCTCAAAGGAGAACTGCTGCCCATTCACCACCTGTCACAGGTGTCACATTATGAGTCACTCAATGCATGTTTTGGTCTGTCATGGAGGCACAGGCATGTTCCGAATGCAACACCAGATGGATGCTCAGGATCATGGATGCATCACTGTCTGACATCCTTGACTCCCTCCACCACACTGGTGATGCCATGCATCGTTTCACTGATGTTCATAGGTTCATAGGTTGGTACTAGGCTATCATCCCTAGGGCCTATACAAGCCTAGCCATAACAATTCCAAGGCTATTTATTCCCACAGTATTTACTTCCCTGGACCCCTGTCTAGCAGGGTGACTGACATGATCCCCAGGGTGAATTTCCTATCTCCCATCCAATCATCAAGGCTCCTTTTGAAGAGGGCCAAAGAGGTGCTCTGCTTGACATGTATGGGCAGTCTATTCCAGAGTCTGGGGAGTCTCTGGGTCAGGAACCTATCCCTCCAGCATGTTTTGTTTATTGTGATGACAAGGTTTAGATCCCTGGAGTGTGTTTCTCTGAGGGATTGGGATTTCGTTAAGTGTAGCATGTCCAACAGCTCTGGGTTTGACATGACCTTGTATGTTAAGCAGAGTGACAGAGTATAGGTGGAATTTTTTTTTAGATGGTCAGCACAGGGCATCTGCTTTAGGCCTGTGATTCTTTTAGTGAGGTATTTCTGTGACCTTTCCAGTTGTTGCAGATGTCTTGAGAGGTACATACCAAATGGGGCATTGTATTCTATAATGGGTCTAATGAGGGATGAGTACAGTGGGACAATGACCTCCTTTTTTCTGGATGAAAAGTCCTTAGTGATGAGGTGTGCCACATAGAAGGGTTTCCTGACTGTTGTGGTGATGTGGTTATCGAAGGTGAGACCACTGTCCACCTGTATCCTATGTCTCGTATCACACTTTCGGTGTTTAGTGTACTGCACCTATGTGGTAATTCACGGGTACATGTTTTTTCTCAAAGGGGATAACTATACATTTCTTGGCAGTGAGCTTGAGCCCATGGCTCTGGCACCAAGCATCTGTTTCTGTAAGGCCCTTTTGTAGAATATCCACATCATTTGGGGATTCAGTAATGGCTCCCAGTTTGCAGTCATCTGTGAACTTTGTTAGCCAGAGTCCCTTAGTGTTAGCCTGTACTTCAGAGAAGTAGATGCCAAACTAGAGTGGTCCCAGGACTGAACCCTGAGGTACTCCACTTGTCACTTGTCTGGAGCTGGATTTGGAGTCGGCTACTTTTACAGTGTGGGTTCTGTCAGTAAGCTAGTTGGCAACCCATCAAGTGACACAAGGATTAATGCCCAGCTTAATAAGTTTATCTATGATTCCAGAATAAGAGATGGTGTTGAAGGCCTTGACAAGGTCCAGATAGGCTGTGTGGACCACCTTACCCTTTTCCATGGCTCTGGAGACTGATTCGAAGAAGTCAATCAGGTTCAGGAGACAAAACTGGCCCTTCACGAACCCAAACTGCATGGGGTCCAGTGTTTGAAGGTTGCCAGTGTCTTTGTTTATAAGTTCCATGATAATATATTCCATGGCCTTGCAGATCAGGCTCGTCAGACTGATGGGGCTGTAGTTCCCAGGATCCAAGGTGGATCTCTCCTTGTGGAGTGGGTTAACTGTAACTGTGCGCCACTCAGTGGGCACGAAGCCTGAGGTGAGGTTATGATTAAACATCACACTTATGTGAGGTGCCAGTTCGTTTTGTAGTTCATTTAATACACAGCCCGGGATGTCATCTGGTCCCATGGATGCTGTGTTCTTAGCTTTGGAGAGCGTGTTTTTTACCTGTGTGGCCATTATTACCAGAATTTGGCAAACTTTCGGTACTGAGATGGGCCCTTTAGGGGGTGAGAGGGGATGAAGTTTGCACTGAATTGATCTGCCAGGATATTGGCAATATCCTTGGGCTCAGTATATTTAATGCCATTCTGTTATAGCTCAGAGCAGATATAAACAAAGTGGGAAGGTGGCCTAATGGTTAAGGTGTTTGCCTCGCAAACATAAAATACAGAGTTTAAATCTCACAGGGGATAATTGGCTAGATTTAAAATGGCTTGGAAGGGCAGTTAGCATAGTACTAATCTATGAACCTATCTATGGGCATTGCCATTAGATTCTTGACATAGCTATAGAATGCATTGTGGTTGTTTTTGGCAATTTTATTTTTGTAACTAGCTTTGGAGGATGTTATGAGGGATCTCAGCTTCTTACTGAGGCTGGTAAGGGAGTTTTTTGCATCCTGGGATTTTCCTCTTTTCTACAACAGTTTCTTCATTTTGTTGTAAAGTTTGTTTATGGCAAGGGACCACCAGATTGGCTTCCTTTTTTTGGACGAGAGCGTCTTGGTTCTATTGGGGATGGCAAGATTCATGCACGAGTGGATGTGCTCGTACAGTGCTTTAGTGTAGGATTCAGCAGTTGAACTTTCAGTTCCTGTTTGCATGGGTGTCATGAAGTTTGTCACTTCTGACTTGAGTAGCATGAAGTTGGCTTTCGAGAAGTTTTTTAGGGGGGTGGGGGTGGGATGTGGATGTCAAGGATGATTAGTTTATGGTCAGACCTGACCAACGAGGGGGTGACCATAGGTGTGGAGCATCGATTTCCCATGTTGGTAATGACTAGGTCTAGGAAATTGAAGCCCCTGGTGGGACTAAGGATTAGTTGATCCAGGGTGTTGGAATTTATGAATTTCAAGAACCTTTGGGGAAAGGTGTTGGTACACGAGTAGTTTTCCCAGTTAATGGCAGGGTAGTTGAAATCACCCAGTATTAGGGTGTTGTATCTTAATATTTTCCAGTATGTTTAGAAAGGTGTAGGGAGAATCTTGGGGCATGGTGGGGGATCTGTAGCAAGCTACAATTTGGATTCCAGTCTTACCTAGTGTTAGTTGCACTTGGAGAATTTCAGACGCATTGTGTTTGGCAACTAGCCTGGTGTTGTGAATATCCTTGGTGAATATGGACACTCCTCCACCTTAATGTTTCGGTCCTGGTTTGGTGGCTGAAAAGTGTGGTAAGAGTTGTAGCCTGGTATTGCAGGAGATAAATTAGTACCAGGATAATTGTCCTTGTGGGCCATTCCCAGCCCAGCCAATTACCCCATGTGAGACTCAAACCCTGCACCTGGGGGCCTATAAGGTGAACACCTTATCCAGTTTTCCAACCTCCCACTTGTAGGGCACAGATGGTGGAGTGAGATGTTGTCAGTCCTTGATCGCACATTGTCTGTGCTGAAACATGTGATGGGACATGTGATGGGAGTAGAGTGTCGGACATGTGGATGTAGGTCAGCAGCAACATCCGCTGAGAGTCCACCTGGCCATGCACACGCACACTCACATAGTGGCAGTACCTCCAGCACTCCTGAAGAGAGGGTGCTGTCCACACCATGACATGGCAGGCCATAGGCACATGGTCCTGGGCAGTCCCATGAGGGATACAAGCTCAGCAGATACCAGTCACAATCAACAACTAGTGTCACATCTGACCCTGGGCATAGTGGTGCCAGTACCAATCCTGGTAGAGCCAGTTCCTGTGTTCATGGCCAGAGATGGTGAACTGTCCATTCTGCCATGTACGGTCCACAGCTATCTAACATTACATTACATGACATATTGTAGTGCAGTAGTGCTATGCCATGACAGGTGCTGTATGCTGGCATGTGTCATGAGTACACATCAAGGTGTTTGTACCTTTGTTGCATGATGTTAGATTGGGGAAAGTGTTGCAGACTGACAGGTGTCTCTCAGATCTGTGTATGTTTCTGATTCAGGGGTCTGAGTGGCTAAGCTGTGGAGATGTGGCAGCAATACAGAGGCTCAGGATGGCATGGCAGCATAGCAGAAATATGACATCAGCAAGGTATGGCTGTATATGTGCATAGTTACCTAGGTGCATGTGTTTAGAACAGTGTGACAGGGACAATGGAGGCTGATAGTGTACTCCTGCATGCATACCCTGTGACAAGGCATGCCACCCTTGATACGTGTCACCTGGGTGTTCTGTAACTACAAATGTAGGCAGTGTCAGATAGCATTTATGCCTAGGTAGATGTGGGCTATTTAGGGCCAGCAGCTACTCACAGGGCCTTAAAATGTATAGCCATTGCACACAGATAAGTGAGAGAGGCACACTGCTGCAAAGGAGATATAGTCACATGCACAGAGTGTCTGTATTGAGAGTAGAACCACAACCTATCTAATAGTATACACTATAGCACTATGTATTTATTGCATGTGCCATGGAGCTTATCTGTTGTGAGGGTGTTTGCCAGTGCAGTTATGGTGAATGACATCATCAGGCCTTGTATAGTAGGCCAATGGGGAAGTTGACAGGTAGGCAAAGGACCTTAAAATGTATAACCATTACACACACACACACAGTTTCTCTTATTAAGAGTAGAACCCCCAACTGATCTAATAGTATGCACTATAGCACTAAACACTTATCACATGTGCCGTGGAGCTTATTTATTTTGAGAGTGTCTGCCAGTGCTGTTAAGGTGAATGACATCATCAGGCCTTGTAAAGGAGTTCAATGGGGAGGTTGATAGGTACGCACAGGCCGTTAAAATGCATAACCATGGCACACAGATAGGTGAAAGAGGCACACTGTTGTAAGGGGATACATTTACACACACACACACACACACACACACACACACACACACACACACACACACACACACACACACACACACACACACACACACACACACACACACAGTTGCTCTTAATGAGAGAAAAACCCCTCCCTACCTAGTAGTATACACTATAGCACTAAGTACGTATCACATGTGCCACGGAGCTTATCTGTTTTGAAAGTATCTGCCAGTGCTGTTAAGGTGGATGACATTAGCAGCTGTTGACAGGGAGGACAATGTTATGGAGGATGCTAGTCATAGAGCCATAAAATGATTGATCATTGAACAGACATAGGCTTGCTGGGCATGTCTATGCTGCTGTTTGGGGAATATCTATATATACACACACACACAAGGTGACTGATGTGAGGTCAGAACCCCTACCTATTTACACTGACTCTGTTCAAGAGAAGTCTTGACGAGTGGATGGGAGATCGTAGGTTTACCCCGGGAATCATCTCTGTGTCACTGCTGGACAGAGGCACAGCAAACTAATGGGTATAGTATTCTCATCCTAAGGGGTGGTGAAAGCCACACACACTCTGGCTAGGCTTATAAATGCCCTAGGGCAGATAGCCTAGTATGAACCTATGAACCTATAAACCTATTACACACTACAGCTCACAGTACTAAATGCACACTCCACTGGTTACATCTGGAGTACTTGTGGCTGCAGCCCCAGTACTTGTGGGCTACGCAAAGTGGTCTTGTCTTACACAGCCTGTGTGGCCTGCAGAATGAACCTGCTTTATACTGTTATTGTATCTAGTGTCGTAGCAGTGGGGTACCAGTTAATACCCCTTCTATGTGTGTACAGGTACCAGTATCGCCATTTCTGGCAGTTTGCAGATTGCATGTATGTGTGTGTGTATGTGTGTGTGTGTGTGTGTGTGTGTGTGTGTGTGTGCGTGTGTGTGTGTGTGTGTGTGTGTATATATCTATATATATATATATATATATATATATATATATATATATATATATATATATATATATATATATATATCACAGAGATCTCAACATAACAATAGCTGGGTGTGTGCATTATCTAACTGTGTTATATAGATATATGTCAATGATGTACGTAACATCACTCTACACCTTTATGTAGCTATGTATATATTATTTTAAATATATATAGATATATATATATATATATATATATAGAGAGAGAGAGAGAGAGATATAAATATATAGATATATATATATATATATATATAGATATAAATATATAGATCTATATATAGATATATATATATATATATATATATATATATATATATATGGGTCTAGGACACATGCTCGACTAGCATATGTCTGAATCACAAAACATCGAACACACATGCACGAAAGTGCTTAACATTGAAAAGCGCTTCCGTGTATGTGTAGTTCAAAAAAAAAAAACTCTACGTTTCTGCAGGGGGGGCTTCACCCCACTGCACCCCCCACACCCCCCCTACTTTATTATTCTCACTCCAAGATCGCACTACAGTGGGGAAAAGGGAATTTTCCCTTACCCGCACTGTAGTGCAATCTACAAAACAGGCACACATACATGGAAGCGCTTGTCGATGTTAAGCGCTTTCATGTATGTGTGTTCGATGTTTTGTGATTCGGACATATGCTAGTCGAGCATGTGTCCAGATCTCATATATATATATATATATATATATATATATATATATATATATATATATATATATATATATATATATATATATATATATATATATGGGTTCCATAGACTAGATCAAATTTTTACTAATTCGAAATAGTGCATGGAATGCTCACTGCAGCGAAAGTGCACTTAATCGAAAGTGCACTTACGCGAAGTTCAGTACAACGAATTGGTGTTGTATTGATAGCCCTATGGGCTATCCCCTTACCATGATCCGTGCCCTAACCCTAATGTCCATGACGACTGCAGCGCAGTGAAGGACATAGCAATGTCTTCCACAATGGTGTGATAGTCACGAACCTTAGGGTTAGGTTATGGGTTAGGGTAAGCGGATAGCTTTACTAACTATCCCCTTACCCTAACCCATGCCCTAACCCTAAGGTCTGTGACTATCGCACCATAGTGGAGGACATAGCTTGTTTTTTATGTCCTCCACTGTGCTGCAGTGTTTTTGGTGAAGTGTACTTACGCAAAAGTTCACTTTCATTAAAGTGAACTTTCTCAGAAGTGAAATAACAGGCACCAATCCACGTAGCTCGAACAGATGTGCAAACACTGATATCTAATATTATATATCATATAATATTAGATATCCGTGTTTGCACATCTGTTTGAGCTACGTGGATTGGTGCCTGTTATTTGAATTTCGTGGTTCACTTTCATTTCACTTTCTCAGAAGTGAGGCTTCCTATTACAAGTTCGAAGTTTCACTTTCATTAAAGTGAACTTTCTCAGAAGTGAGGCTTCCTATTGCAAGTTCGAAGTAGTGAACTTTCATTCCTGTAATAGGAATCCATATATATATATATATATATATATATATATATATATACATATATATATATATAAACATATATATACTTATATGTTACCTATATATATATTTATATCTACATCTATATCTATATCTATATCTATATATATATATATATATATATATATATATATATACACATATATGTATATACACATGTATATATATATATATATATATATATATATATATATATATATATGTATATATATATATACGTGTGTGTGTGTGTGTGTGTGTGTGCATGTGCCACATACTGATAGATAAGGGTAATCATGTCTGATGGGGATAGGGAGAGACAGATATGTATACGTAGCTGTCTGTATGCACAGAGATATTTTCATATCTCAGTTCTTTATGCAGATGAGGCATCAGACATGGGCTGAAATTAGTTAAGTGTAGAAGCATGCCCAGTGTGACTGTCAGTACTTACAAGGTGACTCCAGGCCAGACCTACATGTACTCTAGTCCGGGATTGTGTGTACTATAGCCAATTCACTGCTGCACCTTATTCAGCAGTCCAGCACCTCCCTGATATTTTGTCCAAGGGATTCCCCGGCTGTGTGCTGAACGCAGTATATGAGTCATGCCTAGCGACTGTACAGATTGTAATAGACTGTACAGGGTTTTGCATCATATGTATGGTATGTGGTACATCAATGGCAAATCATTATAGAATGATGTTAGGAACTGATGACAGACATTTGAGTTACTGACTCCATACACACCAGGCAACCCATGCTACTGCACAACCTGTTATTCTCTGCACTTTCTACATTTGTCTGGCCACTAGTTAATCCTTCTCCTTATATGTGAGCCTTTATCCTACTCCTGTTCATGGCTTTGTTCATATTTCCTACTGTAAGTTGTTGTAGGTATGCTGTGACTGGGGTACATGATGTAACACCACACACAGGTTTTCAGTCTTCACACCTCTGACTGTACATGTTTTGCAAGATGTTCAGTGTTCCGCCCTAATTGTCTGCTCTGCTCCTCAGACAGTTGTGTTTTTCTGGTAATACACTACTATATGGTGCCCACTGACTTGTTGTAAGTACTGACACAGTTATGTGATGGCCTTTACATCCTGCTGATACTCTGACTTGTTACAAACTGCTGTTATACTAGCCACCTTCTGGGTTACTCAGAGCATGTATAATGTCTGTAGGTGTGTTACTCTGTCCCTCCATTGTCTCTGGCTTTGTCCAGCTTTCTTGCAGTAACAGATTGTGACATATTAACAGTCTGTGGGACTCCTACCATAGGAGTACTTCACATGTAAAAGTTGTAGGTGCAACCAGCTTTGAACCATGAACACCATCAACTATGCTAATGTACTTAGCCCACTGAGCCACACTAGCCACCAAAAAGTGAGGTTTAATTCCTGACACTATCAACAGCAGAGAGAGATACACTTTGACCACTGCATATTCTGGAAATAGAACATGTAGCCAGATTGTTTGGGACAGCCCTGAGACTGTGTGGTCTGCTGCTATATGCTTGCAAACATACTGTTACTGCAGTTGTATGGGAACATGGCTGTGTTGGAAGTAGGGGACTGTAGCACTGACAGTCATGCGGCTTTCCTATGACCTCTCTGTTTGTCATTTCCCTCACATACTGCAGCGGGTTTTGTTGCCTTGTGGCCTAATGCATATTATGGGGCAGCCAATATTGGACAGAGTACCTCTTGTCCCACATAGCTGTTAGTTCTTTGCAAGTAGCCTAGTAACCCACTCTATTCCCTGGCATACATGCAGCAGGTTCATACACATGCTACCATAGTCTAGTAACCCCATACATTTATTGTAAAGGACAGTGACTTACCTTGTGAAGACAACAGTTGAGATAACAGTGCTTCAGGGCTGACTCTGTCTGATGCATGCAGTACACAGCCAATACATGGTATGGTACAGTTTGTGTGGTGTGGCTGGCATCCTTTTTGCTATGTATGTGAGTCAGAGTAAGGTATCAGTCCCTAGGACCCTAGGTTGTCAGTACGTGTGCTATGCATTGCCTCTTTGCCAAGGCCAGGGGATACTGGGCATGCCTGCATCTGCCTACAGGGACAGCCTCAGGGGGTTCCTCCTCTGAGTCCCCCTGTGGGTGTGGCTGTGGGGACCTTGGCACTGGTGGGGGGGCTGTGTGTCATTCCCTGTGATGATCCTGTATCAGCTGTTTTCACAGGGTCATATTGTGTAGCATGGCACATACTGTAAACATGTGTACACATGTGGCTGGAGAGTACTGCAGGGCTCCACCAGATGTATCGAGGCACCAGAACCATGACTTGAGCAGCCCAAACACATGCTTTCTGATGTTTCTAGTTTGTGCGTGTACCTCATTACTGTAGGTGTGATGCATTTCTGATGGGTGTCATCATCCATGGTTCCAGTGCATAACCAGCATCCCCCAGTAGATGGCTGTATGGGGTGTTCCCTCTGGCAAACATCTGGTACAGCTGTGATGCATGCCAGATATGGGAGTCATGATAACTGCCAGGGGTTCTGGCACACACATTCAGGATAATGCCCTGGGCATTGCACATGACCTGGCAGTTGATGGAGCGATACCCGTTGTGGTTGATGTAGACTCTACTCTGGGTGGTGCTTTGATGTGTACATGAGTGCAGTCTATGGCATTCAGTACCTCTGAGTAGTGTGCTACATGGTAGAAGAGACACATACTGCTAGCTCTCTCCTCAGGGGTGCGGGGTAAATAAATGTGCTTACTGGCATGTGTTTGCATGGCAACCAGGAACTGGTGGAGTATCCTGGATGCAAATGCCTGTCAAACCCCCATCATGTCCCCAGTTGATCTTTGCAAAGTATCTGTAGCTAGTATTCTAAAGGCTACAAATACCTTTGTTTCCACTGGGATGGGTTCCCCTCTGTTGGCTCTGGGTCTGAGTTGAGGACGGCAAAGTTCAGTGAGTTCTTGTAGTATGTCCCTGTCCATCCTGTAGCACTCTACAATCTCCAGCTCATGTAGCTCCCGGAAGGTTACCCTGGGCCTGAATACTCTTTTCCTTCTCAGTCTAGGCCTATTGTCAGCAGCAGCAGCAGCAGCAGCAGCACTGACCTCAGCCAGTAGCACATACAGATGTAGCAAAGCAGCAGCAGCCCCTAGCATTCTGTCAGTTAAAATTCCCAAGTCTGTACTCCAGTGGTGCAGAGTATGGGAGAAAAGTCAGATTGTAGAGTGTATGCATTCTTTATAGTGCTCTGCTGCAGATGCAGCCTGTGTGATTGGCTATGTATGATGCATTCCACCTGCCAGGTACATCACTGAGGGGTTTGAATGGCCCAGTATAAGTGGAACAGGGGTTATCAGTATTTATACATGATTGGCTTTTCCAGGCTATTTCCTTTTTTTTTTTTTTTTTTTAATGCCATCCCTGCTAAGCACTGTGGTGCGGCATAAACCTGCGGCGCTGGTATAAACACTGCTCAGCTGTCTAGACACCCCCCCCATGCACAGACATGCAGCATAGCTCAAACCAGCTAAAACACATGCCCCACAGCTAAACAAAGCTTAGAAGCATTGGACCCTTTCTTAGCTGAGTGGTGCTCCGTGCAAACAGGCGCCGCTCAGCTCCATTACACTTAAACATATTGTGACGCACCCCCTTTTGATGTCAGCTAGCTCTTCTGTGGACACCAACATGGTTCTGGGGCTACACAGATTTTATCTGTGGACACAGTGGCCCATTTTTGCTATTCAGTAACCCCAGCTCATTTGCATTCAGATCTGTGCACACAACCTGGATACTTCACTATTCCAGGACCTGCCTCCTTAGCAACCACGAAATCTACCATTGTACATACTCCATGCAGGGCCCTATAATGCATTATTCTCACATATGTCTTATTTTTAGTTTTTAAAAATGTTAATATCTTTTTTCGCATAACGGCATGTTTAAGGGCTGCTACGTGCCGTGCAAATGTAATATGGGTATTAAAAAAAAACTTTATATTATTTTGCATTATTTTTTGGACACAGTATAGTTTTGCACACATCTGTGCCTACTATGCAGTTTCTGACCTTCTAAATGGGCTTTTACAGCCCCTGTTCATGTTTTACTTTCTTTTACAGAGATATTTTCCGTGTACACTTCAGGCACCAACAGGGTTCAGCAGGACTGCCTATTTGCTTACAGGATCACTTTAACACCCTGATTTGCATGCAGTTATGAGGTCATTTGCATGCCACGGACATGTCTAGTGCTCGTGTATGCCACTATGCTCTGTTTACTGGATCGCACGGCTGCTTACTTCTGTGTAAGCTCCATGCCACCATGCCTCCATGGAAAAGCCCTCCATGTAGGCTTTATTGAATTCCCCCCTTAGTCTTAAAAACAATCTCAGAGCACCTTATTTGTGTTGCAGAACAGTATACTGTACCATTATCACTAGCAGAAGTAGTAAATACTCATCCAGTTGTGTTTGTGGAATGGATATAATGTAGTAATAAGTTGGCTTTCCAGTGAATAATTATAAAAGTGCAGCTCTGCTTAGAACAGGGAAACCAAATAGCTACAGCTCAGCAAGACAAGGACAGAATACATGCAGGGCAGATGTCCTATCCACTGACTTGGGATTGGTCCAAAATTTTATGCTAGCAACTGAAGCAATCTAGAGATTTGGGGAACAGTTGTTAAAGTAACTCAGCTCAGCAGAGCAGTTACGGTGGCTCCACCATAAATGTTGTCACTTTCAGTGTCAGGATCCAGCATTCTAGTAGAGGCAGAAGTGTCTACATCAAAAACTGAGGTCATATCTGTAAAAGAGTATCTTCAGTTGTCAGAAATTACACTGAGGATATCTAGAACATGACCTTAATATGGGTGCAAATAAAAACTGATGGACAATTAAACTAAAAGTCTATCAATCTGTGGGATACTTTAGGTTCAATCAAAATGTTAGTACTTTAAGCATAACACAAAGTAAAGCAATACAGTAGGATGGAAAAGA
>NC_056741.1:561215885-561328385 GCF_019279795.1 Protopterus annectens | reverse complement strand
GGGCAAGTTAATCAGCAGTAATCAGTGGTGAGGCCAGACTAGTCAGCAGGGGTATGAGGGTAAGGCAATAAGCAGTGATTTGTGATAAGGCAGTAAGCAGTGATATGGGAACAAATTATTCAGTAGTGGTATGTGGAAGAGACAGTAAATGTTGGCAAAAGGTAAGTGATTAGAAATGGTGCAGTGGTTGACAAACCCTGTATTGAATGGATAGTTCTCAATTTCCTCTTGGTTAATTGCCTAGATAAGCTTATTGTACCTCGGTGACCACACAACAGAGCAATATTCTAGATATGGTCTCACTAGTGGAAATGCTCAAGTCTGGCAGTATTTCACTCTCTTCTTTCTCTTCACTGTTAGTAGAGACACATTTGCCATAAAGGTTAAGGTCTTCAACTCCCATACACAAGGTACAAGGCTTGATCTTGTCTTCTGGCAAGTGTCTGTATGGAGTTTGTATGCTCTCCCTATGTGGGGGTTCCTCCTTTCTCTCAAATTGGATAGTATCATAAATCACAGACTGCATACTGTGTCAGGTCTAGCCACTCGACTGTGCTGACTAATAGGTTCATAGGAGGTTACTAGGCTAATGGCCCTGGGGCCCTTACAAGCCTAGCCAAGAGTTTACCCCAAAAAGAAACCTCAGTCAGCACCTGTTGCCCCTGTCAGTGAGGGACACAGGTGGAACCCCTGAGACAAATTTGTAGTTCCCCATCTACTCATCAAGGTTGCGCTTGAAGATGGTCAGTGAGGTGCTCTCTTTGATATGTATGGGAAGTCTATTCCAGAGGCAGGGAAACTTCTGGGAGACAAACCTGTCTCTCCAGTAGGTTTTATTGATGTTGCATATTAGATTCAGGCCTTTCGAGCGGGTAATGCGTGAGGAGTTAGACTTATAGATATGGAGCATCTCTAGTAGGGCAGGGTCCAAGATTGCCTTGTAGGTGAGACATAGATCACCCCTGAGCAATCTGTACAGTACCAAATAGAGTGATAGTGATTTGTGCCTGTCCACATAGGACAGGTGTTGGAGGCCATGGATTCTCTTTGTGAGGTATTTCAGTGGCCTTTCCAGTTGATGCAAATGTTTGGAGAGGTACATACCAAACAGGGCATTATACTCAAATACTGGTCTAATGAGGGAGGAGAGGTAATAACCTCCTTTTTTCTGAATGCAATCCTTTTACTTATGAGATGAACCAAATAAAAGGCTTTTCTGATGACTGCTGCTACATGATGGTCGAATGTGAGATTGTTATCAACCTGAGTGCCCAAATCTCTCACCACAGGTTGTGTGCTTAGGGGGTTGCCGTTCATGTAGTAATCAGTAGGGACTGTGTTGTTGCAGAATGATATGATGATACATTTTTTTGCATTTAGCTTGTAGCCATGACTTTGGCACCAGTTATTAGTTGCTATGTGACCCTCTTGCAGTATGTTAGCATCATTTGGGGAGTCAGTCTTAGCACCCAACTTACAGTCATCCACAAACTTGGTCAGCCACTGGCCTTTTGTCTTTGCCTGGTCCTCTGAGAAGTAGCTGCCAAACAGTAGGGGTCACAGGACAGATCCCTGGGGAATTCCACTAGTGACATGTCTGTTATCAGAGGTGGAGGTGCCTTTTTTGACTTTGAGGGTCCTGTTGGTGAGCCAGTTGGCCACCCACCAAATGAGATAGGGATTTACGCCCAGTTGAGTTATCTTTTTGATGATGCCCGAGTGGGGGGTTGTGTCAAAGGCCTTGGCCAAGTCAAGGTAAGCTGTATGCACTGACTTTCCCTCATTCAGGGCCTTGGTGACAGTCTCAAAGAAGTCAACCAGGTTCAACAGGCAAGATCTGCCCTTTCTTTTGGCTTTACGAAAATTGCTTGGAGATGCCTATGTCCTTGTTTATGAGAACCATAATAATATACTTCATGGCTTTACAGATCAGACTTGTCAAGCTAATGGGGTAATAGTTTCCAGGGTCAGTAGTGGCTCCACCTATGTGCAAGAGGATGACAATGGCAGTTCTCCACTTTGCTGGAATGAAGCGTGTACTTAGGCTGTGATTGAATAGGGTGCTCAATGGTGAAGTCAGTTTTTGCTGGAGATGGTAGAGAATACAGCCTGGGATACTATCAGGTTCCATGGAAGCTGTGTTACTTGCCTTGAATAGGGCCTTTAGCACTTGATCTATGAAGATGTGAGGTGTGGGACAAGTAATGGGGATGTCAAAAGGGCCTTTGGGGGGAGAGGGGGATTACGTTTGCACTGAACCTATCTGCTAGCAGGTTGGCTAAGTCAGCAGGAGCGGTGTAAGTGATGCTGTTAAGTACTAATTTGGAACAAACCTGGGTTTTGCCATGGAGGTTCCTGACATAACTGACGAAGGCTTTCTGGTTTCCCTTTGTACTGGATGCAGGTTATGATTCATAATTGGCTTTGGAGGCTTTCACTAGTGATTTAATTTGCTTGTTGAGGCTAAGGAGGAGCTTTTCCAATTTGGAATATGTTCCTTTTTACCCTTGAACAACAGTTTCTTCCTTTTGTTGTAAAGTCTGTTGATAGAGGATGTCCACCAAACAGGTTTGTGTTTCCCTGAGGTGCAGATTTTTGTTCTATAGGATATGGCTGAGTCCATGCAGTTGTACAGGTACTTGTATACTGCATTGGTGTACTGTTCAGCATAGTTGTCTGCATCCTCTGAGGGGGGAGGTGGTATGAAGCTGCAGATACCCTCCCTTAGGAGGTTGTATTCACCTTTTGAGAACTTTTTTAGCTTATTATGGTTGGGGGAGGTGGGATATAAACTTCAAATGAGACCGTCCGATGATCTGATCTCACCAGGGAAGAGCATACTATGGGAGTGGTGCAACAGTCACCCATGTTGGTGAGAACCAAGTCCAGAATGTTATCTCCCCTTGTGGGAAATGATCAACCATGTTGGTGAGAACCAAGTCCAGAATGTTATCTCCCCTTGTGGGAAATGAGATGAGCTGGTCTTGTGCGTTAGAATTGGTGAAGTCAAGTAATCATTGAGTGAGTGCATTAGTGCAGGAATAGTTCACCCGGTGTATGGTGGGTTAGTTGAAGTCACCAAGGATCAGGGTGTTAGGGGGTACCTTGATGGAGTCAAGTAGATCCAGGTAAGAGGAGTGGGTGTCCTCAGTCAATGTCACCAAAAAATGGTTGAGGACCTGGCCTTCTTTGTCCTACAGTGGAAAGAGTCAGTTTTCCTGCCATAAATCTCAGTAGCCCTGGGTCATTCAGGTAGTAGACAGCCAGAGTCTAGTTACTTTGATTACCTGGGATAGCTCTGCTAACCACAATCTGGATGTAAAACTAAGGATTGTTACTCTCAGTATTCGTTAATTGACAAGATGGAGCGTGAAAGTGGATGATATGATGATAAGAAGTCTGTAAATCCTCTGTGTCCAGGAGACAAGATGGAAGGGCAATGAAGCAAAGCTACTACTACTCAGGAGGAGGACTGACTAGAAATGGTGTGGGAATTGTGGCAAGGGAAAGGCTTCAGAAGACATTGCGGGATGTTATCAGAATTAATGACAGACTCATGGTTGTCAAAGGATATAATCTCTTCATAATCTCAAACCCCACAGCATGGCTGTCAGTGAGGAAAAAAGTGCGTTCAGACAGAAGTTGCAGGACTTGCTAGAAAGAGCAGTACTATACCATGAATTGGTGTTGGTAATGGGCGACCTGAATGCACATATCAGGATAGACAGAAAAGGATATGAGTATTGCCTAAGTCCATATGGGTGGGTCAACATGAATAAAGAAGGAGAAGTCATTCTAGAATTCTGTCAGACAAATGGCTTGATGTTGACCACATTAAGTGGCCAACATGCAACTCAAGTAGACTTCCTCCTAGAAAAGAAAGAACATTGGGGTAGAATCAGTGATTGTAAAGTCATCCCCAGTGAAACAATTGGTCCACAACATTAACACCTGGTAGACACAATCATCTGCAAGCAATGGTTAGAGAAGGCAATAAGATCAAAAGAGACTAGGCTGATTACCTGGAATTTAACTGGAGAGGAGGAAATAAAGCACAGAAGTTCAGGGAAGTATTCAGGGCTCTAGAATCTCAGGAAGAAGAGAAATTATGTGGAGTTAAAGAAGAATGCCAGCACCTCAAAACAGCATGTGTGAGGATTTTAGAACAGATATGTGGTGAGGTATGGAAATGAGGTACATAAGGTGGAATGCAAAGGTCCAGGAAGTCATCAAAAGAAAGAAGCACAAGGAAAAGTAGGACATAGAAAAAATGGGCCAGGATCAGAAGGAATACAGACTGGCTAACTAAGAGGCTAAGAAAGCAGTTGCAATAATAAAGAACAAGTCATCTGAGGCACTCTACTAACTTCTGGAAAGCGACTCAGTAGGTAGCACAAAGAAACACTATGAAGTTGCAGGGCAAAGACAGAAAAATACAGAAAATAATGATCAGAAACCCTTCATAAGGGATTCCAGCAACAGCCTGCTCACCAGTCCATAGAATATCAAAGGCAAATAGATAGATTATTTCCAGCAGCTTATGAATAAAAAAAAAACACAGAAGCTGTACTGCCCAGACACATCTTATAATGAAAGAAGAATAGAAGCCCACCTTAGAAGAAGTAAGAACAGTACTGAGGAAAATGAGTCAAGGAAAGCAGCAGACTTAGAGAAGATCACAGCCAATATGATCAAGATTTTGGGTAAGTTAGGGGAGAAATGGCTCCTGAGGATACTCATAGGAGTATGACAAGAAATATGTATCTCAGATGATCAGAGAATAAGCATTCTAGTGCCAGTGTACAAAAAGAAAGGGAACATTCACAACTGTTGTGGTATAGAGGTATCAAACTCCTGTCACACTGCATGAAAGAGTGTACAAAAAGAAAGAGGACATTCACAACTGTGGCGGTATAGAGGTATCAAACCCCTGTCACATTGCATGAAAGTGCTGGAAAGGGTGACTGTACCAGAAAGGCTCATCCAGACTCTGCTACACTTTGCTGTGAAGGAAAGGTTAGTTTGTTTTATTTTTTTTGTATTACTGTATTGCCTTTCTATGTTTTGAATACTGTAGTTTGTTTTCTTTACCTTGTGTTTTGCTTGCATTCTGTTTTAACAGCATATTAAAACTTCAAAAGAGACCACAGTTCTCTCTGTTCTGAGTCAGGCAGAAATAAGAACTGATTAATTAAGGACTCATTCATAAGACAGAAGAGGTCACTTAAGGTTAATCACTTGTTAACAGAGTGGGTGGAGCTAGGTACTAAAATTTCTATTTAAGGAGTAAACTAAAACATTTCAGAGCTTTACCAGAAAGGCTCATCCAGACTCTGCTACACTTTGCTGTGAAGGAAAGGTTAGTTTGCTTTTATTTCTTGTATTACTGTATTGCCTTTCTATATTTTGAATAATGTAGTTTGTTTTCTTTACCTTGTGTTTTGCTTGCATTCTGTTTTAACAGCATATTAAAACTTCAAAAGAGACCACAGCTCTCTCTGTTCTGAGTCAGGCAGAAATAAGAACTGATTAATTAAGGACTCATTCATAAGACAGAAGAGGTCACTTAAAGTTAATCACTTGTTAACAGAGGGGGTGGAGCTAGGAACTAAAATTTCTATTTAAGGAGTAAACTAAAACATTTCAGAGCTTTACCAGAAAGGCTCATCCAGACTCTGCTACACTTTGCTGTGAAGGAAAGGTTAGTTTGCTTTTATTTTTTTGTATTACTGTATTGCCTTTCTATATTTTGAATACTGTAGTTTGTTTTCTTTACCTTGTGTTTTGCTTGCATTCTGTTTTAACAGCATATTAAAACTTCAAAAGAGACCACAGCTCTCTGTTCTGAGTCAGGCAGAAATAAGAACTGATTAATTAAGGACTCATTCATAAGACAGAAGAGGTCACTTAAGGTTAATCACTTGTTAACAGAGGGGTGGAGCTAGGAACTAAAATTTCTATTTAAGGAGTAAACTAAAACATTTCAGAGCTTTACCAGAAAGGCTCATCCAGACTCTGCTACACTTTGCTGTGAAGGAAAGGTTAGTTTGCTTTTATTTTTGTATTACTGTATTGCCTTTCTATATTTTGAATACTGTAGTTTGTTTTCTTTACCTTGTGTTTTGCTTGCATTCTGTTTTAACAGCATATTAAAACTTCAAAAGAGACCACAGCTCTCTCTGTTCTGAGTCAGGCAGAAATAAGAACTGATTAATTAAGGACTCATTCATAAGACAGAAGAGGTCACTTAAGGTTAATCACTTGTTAACAGAGGGGTGGAGCTAGGAACTAAAATTTCTATTTAAGGAGTAAACTAAAACATTTCAGAGCTTTACCAGAAAGGCTCATCCAGACTCTGCTACACTTTGCTGTGAAGGAAAGGTTAGTTTGCTTTTATTTTTGTATTACTGTATTGCCTTTCTATATTTTGAATACTGTAGTTTGTTTTCTTTACCTTGTGTTTTGCTTGCATTCTGTTTTAACAGCATATTAAAACTTCAAAAGAGACCACAGCTCTCTCTGTTCTGAGTCAGGCAGAAATAAGAACTGATTAATTAAGGACTCATTCATAAGACAGAAGAGGTCACTTAAGGTTAATCGCTTGTTAACAGAAGGGTGGAGCTAGGAACTAAAATTTCTATTTAAGGAGTAAACTAAAACATTTCAGAGCTTTACCAGAAAGGCTCATCCAGACTCTGCTACACTTTGCTGTGAAGGAAAGGTTAGTTTGCTGTTATTTTTCTGTTACTGTATTGCCTTTCTATATTTTGAATACTGTAGTTTGTTTTCTTTACTTTGTGTTTTGCTTGCATTCTGTTTTAACAGCATATTAAAACTTCAAAAGAGACCACAGCTCTCTCTGTTCTGAGTCAGGCAGAAATAAGAACTGATTAATTAAGGACTCATTCATAAGACAGAAGAGGTCACTTAAGGTTAATCACTTGTTAACAGAGGGGGTGGAGCTAGGAACTAAAATTTCTATTTAAGGAGTAAACTAAAACATTTCAGAGCTTTACCAGAAAGGCTCATCCAGACTCTGCTACACTTTGCTGTGAAGGAAAGGTTAGTTTGTTGTTATTTTTTATTACTGTATTGCCTTTCTATATTTTGAATACTGTAGTTTGTTTTCTTTACTTTTTGTTTTGCTTGCATTCTGTTTTAACAGCATATTAAAACTTCAAAAGAGACCACAGCTCTCTCTGTTCTGAGTCAGGCAGAAATAAGAACTGATTAATTAAGGACTCATTCATAAGACAGAAGAGGTCACTTAAGGTTAATCACTTGTTAACAGAGGGGGTGGAGCTAGGAACTAAAATTTCTATTTAAGGAGTAAACTAAAACATTTCAGAGCTTTACCAGAAAGGCTCATCCAGACTCTGCTACACTTTGCTGTGAAGGAAATGTTAGTTTGCTTTTATTTTTTGTATTACTGTATTGCCTTTCTATATTTTGAATACTGTAGTTTGTTTTCTTTACCTTGTGTTTTGCTTGCATTCTGTTTTAACAGCATATTACAACTTCAAAAGAGACCACAGCTCTCTGTTCTGAGTCAGGCAAACTAAAACAGCTTTACCCAGTAAGGCTCATCCAGACCTGCTACACTTTGCTGTGAAAGGAAAGTTTAGTTTTTTTTTATTTTTTTATTACTGTATTGCCTTTTTATTTTTTTGAATACTGTAGTTTGTTTTTTTTTTTTTGTTGTTTGCTTGCATTCTGTTTTAACAGCATATTACAACTTCAAAAGAGACCACAGCTCTCTCTGTTCTGAGTCAGGCAGAATTTTTTCCCGTCCTCCCACCCATTTAAGTTGTCTTGTTAAATACCACTGTCTTTCTAGTTGCCTGCCTCTTATGTTAATCTGACCATATATCTCATTTCTCTCTACTTTCACTGGCTTATGTGAGTAATCACAAAATCATCATTTTTGAAATCCCACCCCTTCAATTATTTAAATTTATTGGCCATCCTGCAGTATTTCATAGTACCAAAATACAAAAGTGACCACCCCTTTCAATCCATCTTGCTGTTTTAAAAATAGTAACTCT
The DNA here is from genome assembly GCF_019279795.1 of Protopterus annectens. NCBI lineage: Eukaryota > Metazoa > Chordata > Ceratodontiformes > Protopteridae > Protopterus > Protopterus annectens. Next base: position 561,320,340 of record NC_056741.1, on the reverse strand, counting down.
CCACTAAACCTTAACTTTAAACAGGTAAAACTCAAGTTACCTACTTTCACATCTAACTTCTCTAGTGCACACTGCAGAGTGCATTCTTTTCAATCTTACCTTTAAGCATCCCTGTGACTAGCACTTTCTCTAATACCTGCTGGAAAGCACTAGGAAGCCTTAAACTCATACAAACACTGAACTCTCATTGTTAACAAGGAGAAATTAATAGTAGGCACTAAACAGCCTATAATTGCAAAGTACCTTGCTAAGGAAACAGCTCCTATACTTTACAAAGAAAAAAAAAGCCCCAAACCAGGCATGTCCAAGGGTCAGCTTCCGGTGATTTCTCCTGTCCACCTGGTGAATCTGGGCATACTGGGGCAATGCAGCAATTGCCTCATGTACACAGACAACCCTCTCCTCCTACCACCCAACACTACAACCTGTGAGAGATGCACTTACATAGCCAAAATGGAAGCAAAGCTCTCTCCACCCAAGATTGTGCTAAACAGTCAAGAGGAGAAGGTTAACACCCACACTACACCTCAAGCAACACATAGCCCTTCTAAACCTGCACCACCAACACCCACATATAGCAACACTAAATCCACATATGCAAAGGCCCTTAACTGTAACCTGCCCAAGCAACAAAGACCTCTGAAGCTGAAACGCAAACAAACACCAATCACAACCAATGTGTCACATAGTTCACAACACCAGTGTGCCACCCAGCAACAGCCCCTAAGGCAAGACAATGTACCTAACACTTTAGTCATAGGTGACTCTATAGTCTGGCACACTGATGTCCCTCTCACCAGGTTGAATAAAGAGAAAATTACAGTCAGCTGCCTGTTGGGTGCCAGGATCTGCCACATAATGCATGCACTCAAGTCACTCCACAACAAGTACAAATATGACTTTGTCATTGTCCATGCTGGAGTGAATGACTTGAGACGTACCTCCCTGGACTACATGAAAAGAGACATGGAAGAGCTCTCGGATCATGTGGCCCAGGCAGGTATGACCCTAGCCCTGAGTAGCATCCTGCCTTCACCCAGAATGATACCACAATATAAGGATAAAATGATTGACTTCAACAATTGGCTAAGCTTATGGTGTCATTCAAAGGGGATCCAGTATCTGTCTGCCTGGGATGACATGATTGACAGACCACGATGCTTTGCCAGAGATGGTCTGCACCTGTCGCCCCTGGGATTCAGGTTACTGGCTAAGGCTCTCACCACCCCATATAGTGCCTTTTTTAGGCAAACTTCAAAGGACAAAACCACCACCGTAACAGGTACAAGCATGCAAAATCTGAAGGTAATGCTACTCAATGCTAGAAGTCTAAACCTCAAAATGCACTCTCTCAAGGCACTCCTAAAAATGGAGAACATCGATATCTGTGCAGTAACTGAGACCTGGTTCAAGGCTCCAGAGAGCACCCCTGCAATACCAGGCTACAACTCTTACCACACTTTTCAGCCACCAAACCAGGACTGAAACACTAAAGGTGGAGGAGTGTCAATATTCACCAAGGATATTCACACCACCAGGCTAGTTGGCCAACAAAATGTGTCTGAAATTCTCCAAGTGCAACTAACACTAGGTAAGACTGCAATCCAAATTGTAACTTGCTACAGATCCCCCACCATACCCCAAGATTCTCACTACACCTTTCTAAACATACTGTAAAATATTAAGATAGAACCAAACACTCTAATACTGGGTGATTTTAACTACCCTGCCATTAACTGGGAAAACTACTCATGTCCCAACACCTTTGCGCAACGGTTCTTGGAATTCATAAATTCCAACGCCCTGGATCAACTAATCCATAGTCCCACCAGGGACTCCAATATCCTAGACCTGGTCATTACCAACATCGGTAATCAATGCTCCATACCTATGGTCATCCCCTCGTTAGTCAGGTCTGACCATACGCTAATCACCCTTAACATCCACATCCCACCCCCACCCCCAGTAAAGAAACCACCATAAAAAACTTCTCCAAAGCCAACTTCATGCTACTCAAGTTAGAAGTGACAAACTTCATGACACCCATGCAGACGGGAACTGAAAGTTCAACTGCTGAATCCTACACTAAGGCACTGTACGAGCACATCCACTCATGCATGAATCGTGCCATCCCAAATAGAACCAAAATGCTCTCATCCAAAAAAGGAAGCCAATCTGGTGGTCCCCTGCCATAAACAAACTTTACAACAGAAGGAAGAAACTTGCAGAAAAGAGGAAAATCCCAGGATGCAAAAAACACCCTTACTAGCCTCAGTAAGAAACTGAGATGCCTCATAAAATCCTCCAAAGCTAGTTACGAAAATAAAATTGCCAAAGATTCCAAAGACAACCACAAAGCATTCTATAACTATGTCAAGAATCTAAATGGCAATGCTCAAATCTGCTCTGAGCTAAAACAGAATGGCATTAAATATACTGATCCGAAGGATATTGCCAATATCCTGGCAGATCGATTCAGTGCCAACTTCACCCCCCTCACCCCTAAATGGCCCATCTCAATACCGGAAGATTGCCAAATTCCAGTAATAATGGCCACACAGGTACAAACGCACTCTCTAAAGCCAAGAATACAGCATCCATGGGACCAGATGACATCCCGGGCTGTGTACTACATGAACTACAATATGAACTGGCACCTCACCTAAGTGTCATGTTTAATCATAGCCTCACCTCAGGTTTCATGCCCACTGAGTGGTGCAGAGCTACAGTTATCCCAATCCACAAGGAGGGATCCACCTTGGATCCCAGAAACTACCGTCCCATCAGCCTGACAAGCCTTATCTGCAAGGCCATGGAGCGTATTATCATGGAACTTATAAACAAAGACATTGGCAACCTTCAAACACTGGACCCCACCCAGTTTGGGTTTGTGAAGGGCCGATCTTGTCTCCTGAACCTGATTGACTTCTTTGAATCAGTCTCCAGAGCCATGGACAAGGGTAAGGTGGTTCACACAGCCTATCTAGACCTTGCCAAGGCCTTTGACACCATCCCCCACTCTGGAATCATAGATAAACTTATTAAGTTGGGCATTAATCCCTATGTCACCCAATGGGTTGCTAAATGGCTTACTGATAGAACCCACACTGTAAAAGTAGCCGACTCCAAATCCAGCTCCAGACAAGTGACAAGTGGAGTACCTCAGGGTTCAGTCCTGGGGCCGCTCTTGTTTGGCATCTACTTCTCTGAAGTACAGGTCAACACTAAGGGACTCTGGCTAACAAAGTTTGCAGATGACTGCAAACTGGGAGCCATTATTGAATCCCCAAATGATGTGGATACTCTACAAAAGGGCCTTACAGAAACAGATGCTTGGTGCCAGAGCCATGGGCTCAAGCTCAATGCCAAGAAATGTATTGTTATCCCTTTGGGAAAAAAACATGTATCCATGAATTACCATATAGGTGGCAGTACACTAAACACAGAAAGTGTGATAAGAGACTTAGGGACACAGGTGGACAGTGGTCTCACCTTCGATAACCACATCGCCACAACTGTCAGGAAATCCTTCTATGTGGCACACCTCATCACGAAGGGCTTTTCATCCAGAAAAATGGAGGTCATTGTCCCACTGTACTCATCCCTCATTAGACCCATTATAGAATACAACGCCCCATTTGGTATGTACCTCTCAAGACATCTGCAACAACTGGGAAAGGCCTCAGAAATACCTCACTAAAAGAATCACAGGCCTAAAGCAGATGCCCTACGCTGACCACCTTAAAAACTCCAGCTATACTCTGTCACATATCGTCTACTCAGAGGCGATCTCTGCTTAACATACAAGGCCATGTCAAACCCAGAGTTGTTGGACATGCTACACTTAAAGAAATCCCAATCCCTCAGAGCTACAAGCTCCAGGGATCTAAACCTTGTCATCACAATAAACAAAACATGCTGGAGGGATAGGTTCCTGACCCAGAGACTCCCCAGACTCTGGAATAGATTGCCCATACATGTCAAGCAGAGTGCCTCTTTGGACCTCTTCAAGAGGAACCTTGATGATTGGATGGGAGAAAGGAAATTCACCCCAGGGATCACGTCAGCCACCCTGCTAGATAGGGGTCCAGGAAAGTAAATAATGTTGGAAGAAATAGCCAGGGAATTGTTATGGCTAGGCTTGTATAGGCCCTAGGGCTGATAGCCTAGTACCAACCTATGAACCTATGAACCTATGAAAATAATCAAAGCAGTTGAAAATAAGGTGGGAGACTAGCAGTATAGATTCAGATCAGGAAGCATACAATTGAACCAATGTCTGCAGTTTGACAGATAGTTGAGAAGAAGCTAAAGATCAGAAAAGAACCCAACTGGGCATTCCAATACTTGGAGAAAGCATATGACAAGGTCCAAAGAAAGATGATTTTGTGCAGTCCTGCAATGGTTCGAAGTCCCAGAAAAACTGGTAGAATTAGTGCAGGCTATGTATCACTCAAATATTTGATACATAAACCTGTACATCAATTTTATATTTTATTATCTGTTACAACTTATGTAATATTTTATGTTTCAAGTTTGTGTGTTTCCCATACTATGTAACAACCTATCTCTTTAAGTTATGTTTCATTTTTTGTATTTTCTTTGTATTGGCCATGTTATGTAATGACTTATATTACATCTTTCTTTTTATAATGCCACCATCCTCTCGCTGTTTTTTTTGTTTTTGCTTTTATTGCACTGGAGGTTTTCTCCTTGGGTCTCCACTGAAAATAGGCTTTTAGCTCAGGTGGACCAACCTGGTTAACAAATGTCAGATACATAAATAAATAAGGTACAAGGACCCAATGACATAAGTACTAACAGTGTTCAGAGTTACAGGGGGATTCCTAGTGGAAGTGGGTGTACATCAGTGTTTAGCTCTAAGCCCACTGCAGTTCATAATGGTGATGGACTACACTAGCAAACAGGTCACAGGAGCCAGATCAACAAGTTGCTGATGCAGACAATGTGGCATCTAATGCAAACTCTGAACAAGAACTTCTGTAAAGGATAGGGGAATGGAATGCAAAATTGATGACACATAGGATTAAACTGAGTACAGACAAGAGAGCTGTAATGGCAGTAAGTGGGGGTATCAGAAGAAGTTGAGAACTGAGATAAAAGGGGAAATATTTGGACCAGTTAACAGCTTCGAGTACTGGGAGGTGTGGTTGAGGAGAAAGGACAAGTACTGGGAAGGGTGATTGAGGAAAAAGGAAGTTTGAATGAAGGAGTCTAGAATTAGAGGGGCTACAGTCAACTTGCACACTCTCAGGGGTAGTGTATCATGGAAGAATGCCAAAGAAGCTGAAAAGTAATGTGTACAAAATCATGGTGTGTCCAGTACTATCGTATGGTAGAGAAATATGGGCAGTGAAAGCAGTACAGTTGAGGAAGCTAGAAGTGATGTTTGAGACAGGCAGTAGGATGTACACTGTGGGACAGAAGAAGACGTGAGGGCTTCAGAAGAGAAACCCAAGTAATTCCAATTGCAAAAAGGTCAGGGAGAACATATTATGGTGGTTTGGGCACATGTGCAAGAAGCAGAAGACAATCCGGTGAAGAAGACTTGAGAGAGATAGGAAGAAAGCAAGAGGAAATCTGATGTCTAGCAAAAAGATGGATGAATTTTGTGAGAGAAGACCAGTGGCAGTCAAACATGACTGTCAAAAAGGGTAAGGGAGTAGCAATGAATCAAGAGAGATGGCAACAGTTGACATGGCATCCTGACTATGTGCAGAAAATGGGAAAAAATTGATAATATGGATTTCTCTTCGGTGTTGAGGTTTCTTGAACTCAACTATTGTTTGTCTTAATGCCTGTTCAGTCAAGTATCAGAATATAAGTTCATCTTTCTTAAATATTAGCCATCTTTAACCAACTCTAGCATGTTGTCAGTATAGCTACTATTCTATCCTTATAATAGGATTTAAATTTCACTTTAAAATAATAATTGTATGCATCTGACCCATTTGCCTGGGGTAGTTACAGTGAACATAAGAATAAAGAATGTTCTTCAAAACTACTTTCACCAGTAATCTAGTTTTCATCTTTCTCTACTTTTGTGTAACTTAGGAGTTGGTATACAGTAAACTCTCAGTTAACCGACACCCATAGGGATTGGTAAATGCAGCAAAAGTGCAGTTTCTGGTTGCGTGAGAGTTACTATTAAAAACAGACCTGACAAATACTGTACCCTATAAAATACCATACCATAAACACTGCATTGATCTGATTTTAATATTGAAATACAGTAATTAAAAACCTGGCTGGAATAATAATATTTTAGACTTTTGTTTCCATGAAAAAGTGTGGCATGCGGAACGTTTCCAATGGCATGCTGAGTGAATTGGAATTGAACAAATTGAATTGAGAGCGAGAGAGAGAGAGAGAGAGAGTGAATGCATGTATGAAAGCAGAAGCGACTGTGTGAGGGAGAGATCAGAGAGAGAAAGACTGAGTGAATGCATGTATGAAAGCTGAAGTGTGTGTGTGTGTGTGTGTGTGTGTGTGTGTGTGTGTGTGTGTGTGTGTGTGTGTGTGTGTGTGTGTGTGAGATTGGAGAGAGAATGTGCAATCTGATGCAAACTAACAGTGAGTATGTAGTGAGTGCTGACATTTTAGTGATTTGACATATTTGGTTTGACTTGTTCTCACATTGGGGAGAGAGGGAATTTATTTATATCTTCCTTTTAAAAATTCGAAAACTCTAAGGCATGGGGTGAACAGAAAGTGCAACATATGAAAAGCTGAATTGTTCATACTGTACTATATTTCTTCAATTTTTTTTTCTGGTTGCTTCAGCTTCGGTTAACAGAGAGTTTACTGCATATAAGTTCATGGTGGTGGGAATCCCCCCACAAGGGAGGGTGCAGGGGGCCTTGTTCCCTGCAAAATAAAAAAAAGAAAATACGTATTTATTTGACATTTGATTACCTGTAAAGTCTGGCTAGACAAGAAACCCATTTTCAGTGGAGGCCCGGGGAGAAAAACTCCAGTACAGAAGAAAAATATACAATTTTCTGATTAAAAAGAACACAAACTTATAGATGAACAGAAAAGTAAAATATATACATTTAAATGGAAAAATAAGCAGACATGTCAAAGCATTTATAACATACTTAACATTTTACAAAGAGGTTTAGTGAATAAATATTATCATGGGAAGTTAACAAAACGTGGCCTATAGGGTAAACATTAGAGGAGGGACAGTAGTGGTCATGTTAGCTGAGTAAATACAATGTCATTTAGTGGTAGAAGAAACTGATATTACAGTAGGAAAACTGAATGTAAGGGAGGTGAAGGAAGGTAGTGGTGTGAAGAGGAGTAGAAGAAAATTAGATAAGAGGCTGTAAGGCCGATTTATCAACATAGAGAGCTGGTGTATAAGCAGTGTGGTGTAGAGGGATTTAGTACATAGGAAAATAGCTGAAAACGTGATGCTAGTAGATAGTAATCAAAAAATGAATGAAGAGAGGGGAGAGGTAGGAGGAAGAGAACAGGTTTAACTGAAACTAGGGTAAAGTAAAGGGGTGGGAGTCAGGTTGCTTCAGAGTAGGGACAGATACATGATCTGTGTAGGAAATGTTTTAGTTTAACCATGAAGGTCTTGAAATGACAAGTCGTTCTAATATCTAATGGGAGCGTGTTCCATAATTTGATAACCGAATAGAAGCATAGACATTTTACAGCACTTTTATTTGGTTTGTGTAAAGTTAAGAACTGTTTGTCTTCCGAGCAGAGAGTACAGTTAGTTGAATAGATTTAAAGAATCATTTTTAAGGTGGGACAGAGGATTCCAAGTCAGACTGCTGACCAGTCACAAGTGGAGTCCCACAGGGATCGGTCCTGGGTCCTCTCCTGTTTGGTATCTACTTCTCAGAAGTCCAGGCCATCATGAAGGGACTCTGGCTGACAAAGTTCACAGGCGATTGCAAGTTGGGAGCCATTATTAACTCCCCAAGTGATGTTGACATCCTACAGAAAGGCCTCACTGAGATCAATGACTGGTGTCAGAACCATGGCCTTAAGCTCAATGCCAAAAAATGCATCATAATCCCCTTTGGGAAAAACTCAGTTCTCATGAATTATCACGTTGATGGTAGTCCACTGAACAAAGTAGGCATTATAAGAGATCTGGGAACACAGATTGATAGCAACCTCTCTTTTGACCACCATATTGCCACTGTGGTCAGAAAGTCCTTCTATGTGGCATATCTCATTACTAAGTGTTTTGCATCCACGAAGAAAGAGGTCATTGTCTCCCTCTACTCTTCCCTCATTAGGCCAATCATTGAGTACAATGCCCCATTTGGCATGTACCTCACTAGACACCTGCAATAACTGGAGAGGCTGAAAAAGTACAGTACCTCACAAAGAGAATCCTAGGCCTTAAACACTTGTCCTATATGGACAGAGTCAAAAAACTCCAACAATTCTCTGTCTCATATCGTCTACTTAGAGGTGATCTCTGATTGACTTACAAAGCCATGTCTGATTCAGCTCTGTTAGAAATGCTACATCTAAAGAAATTCCAATCCCTCCACACCACACGCTCCAGAGACCTCAACCTCATTACCACAATCAACAGAACATGCTGGAGGGACAGGTTCATAACCCAGTGACTGCCCATGCTATGGAAAAGACTTCCCATACATGTCAAACAGAGCATCTCACTGGTCCTCTTCAAGAGAAATCTTGATGAGTGGATGGGAAATAGAAAATTCACCCCATGGATCACTCCAGTGGCTCTACTCGACAGAGACACTGGGAACTAAGGTTGGGTGACACGATGCCAGGGTAATCCTATGGGCTTGGCTTGTAAAAGCTCCAGGGCCATTAGCCTGGTACACACCTATGAAGCTATGAACCTGAAAATTACATTCACATATTTTACTTGGTTAAACTTAATTTTCTGACTGCAGGACAATGGTATATGATCCCCCTACTACTACTCCCATATGCATGCATGTGTAGCTGACAGTTCATATATGTTTATAAATTACATTTATTTCCTTATCTGCCAAGACCAGAGCTTCAAGAATAGCTTCAATTTGGTATAACATCAGCCTGTCTAGGTTATGTGCAGTGTTCTGCCTATAGAACTGTTTTCCTTTATTTAATTTTTTTCATCTTCAGCTACACACATAAAAATGGATACAGGTTTTGGTGAGTTATTGTGCCTGATTCCATAAAATTCACTGAAACTATTTGCGGACAGAACAGCATACCAAAGGAAGACTTCAGTGCACCTGCTGTGTGGATGCGATTTCAGAAGACATGCCAAAGGTAGTCCAAGTACTTAGTTATTCAGCATAGGATAAATATGTATTCCCCACATGCCTGTCTGATTCCAAAACACATTGTGTGCACACAAAGGAACTTAAATGTGACAAACTGTCATAGCAACTCTGTTTCTGTAATCCTCAGCATATGCTTTATGGACTCCAAGGAATAAAAAGTAATACTACAGAGTTTGCCAAATTCTGTAGAAAAAGAACAAAAAATACATCAAAATGCAATCTGCTGTTAATGGACTGCAACAAACTGCAGTGATACAACCATAAATGAGGCTGTGGCTGTGCATCCTAGAAGGCAACCAGCTAGAGTCCGAGCAAGGCTGCAACTAAACCAGTTGTCAGACCAGCAAATAATGGACAGGTACCATCTAGACAGACAAACGATACAGGCTGTCTGCAACATGTGTGCCCCACACATGTCTGTGCAGACCCTGCAAAGAAATCCTATCCCCTTGAAAGCAAAGTGTGTCTCAGCCTGTATGTAGTCGCATCTGGGACATTCCAGAGACACCTGGGAGATTCTGTAGGAATGTCACAGACAGCTTCCAGACGTATCCTGGCAATTTTTTTGGAAGCAATCTGCAGCAAGTTGGAGGATTATATACACTTCTCATCCACCCCCATGGACAGGAGAACTGTAAGTCACCAGTTTTACAGCACTGCAAACTTCCCCATGTACTTAGTAAATAGATTGCAAACATATAGCTATTAAGTCACCAGTACATCCTGAAGCAGACTGATACATAAACAGAAAGGGCTGGCCATTCACCAGCTTCCAGTTTGTGTGTGCAACTGATGGTAGCATAACAAACTTCATGGCAACATACCCTGGAAGTGTCTATGATGCTGCCATATGGAGAGAAAGTATACTGAAGACCTCATTCCAGCAAGATGAAATAACTGAGGGACTACTACTTAAGTACAATAGCACAGTTAGGATGTAAGGTAAGGATACCCCTCACAACAATATCCTCTCTGATTAAATTTGTCTTCATTCCCAACAGCAGGTGACTGTGGTTATCCTCTTGAGAGATGGCTAATGTGATATTGTACCATGAACAATCCAACCCTGCACAGGAGGCCTACAACAGAACCTACTCAATGACCAGAAACAATATAGAACATGTGTTCAGTGTACTAAAAGCTAGATTCAGATGTCTGGACACATCCAATGGTGTACTGCAATACACACCTGAGAAGGCAGCACCAATGATAACAATGTGTGCCATGCTGTACAACATGCTAACTAAAGCACATGGTGGTCTTTCAGCTGCAAGTGTGGATGAACTACCCCAAGAACCCCAGATATCTGAAGACGATATCCCACAGGTATCAGAGGAAGAGCAGGAGGACATAGGGGACAGAAGAGACAGGCATAGGCAAAGTAGGGTGCAACCACAAGTGCAGGCAACATAGCAGGATCTGACCATCAACTTTGATCATGACAAGCCACATGTATGTGAGTACACAGATTAAACATTGATATTCATATGTTGCTCCACTACAGCAGCAAAGATTGCATCTAATGGCAAGTACCCACTAGATGTACACACTGAGCATCAGACATAACACCATAATCACAATATATTACAGTATGAAAATCTCCAAATGTGTCACAACAGGGATCATCAACTCAGGGCACAACTGACACAGGTGTGCGAACACACAGATTGTTGTATCACTGTATTGAAAACAATAAGGGACACACATCAGTGCTACACATTCCTATCTCTACAGTATAATAGTATGAAAAAAGAGAAACATCAATGGACATAATACAGAATGTTTAATAGCTGCAAAAAATACATCACAGTAACAGCCAGCTCTGACCTCACTGATGTCCCACACCACAGTCCGCTCTGCCCTGACCATGTACAGAAAAATGTGGCCCAACTTGCTCCACAGAGGAGATTGATGGCAACATTATGTTGAGATGAAGGACCATGACTGTGAGTTGAAGGCCCTGTTGTGACTGGTGGGACCACAGCAGATGGGCCAGCAGTGGAACTGTGTGCACATTGGACCATAGACTCCAATGCTTGATGGGCAGTGGTGGTTCTTCAGAAAGGTGGCCTACCTCTCCCATGTTTCGATCTGCTGAGTACAGTCAGAGCATGCAGAACCCTGCTTGTACTACAGCACTGCTGCAGTACAGTAGAGGCCAGGGCTTCTACTGACTCTGTCACAGCTCGCATACTTTCATTTTGAGTGGCCAGTCCTGCCATTATCTCTCCATGTCTGCACTCCAGTCCTTCGTGTATCACATGTAGTTGGCGTGTCACATGATCTGTGGCACATGCAAGTGCATGGATGTTTGATCAATGACATTGCAGAGAATGTTCATTTGCCTGCAGCAGGCAGACACCCTCTGATACCTGTCCATACACATCATCTGCACATCTGCATCTACCGTGATGACTTGTTTCAGGTTGTTGTGGGGAGCTGCCATCAGCAGTGGTCTCATTTGGGGTCTGTCTTTCAATGGCCTCATCTTGTTCCACATCCAATGTCCCATCATCCTCCAAATGGCCAGACAAGTTCCCACACACATCTGAGGCTACAGCTGCAGCAACATCACTGTCAACATATTGGATGGACTCTATCAACACAACAAGGTCCTGTGAACCAGGAGCCATAATACCATGCTGAGATACATCTAATCCCACATCATGATTTCTGGATGGGCTGATGGATGATACAAATGTTTGATGTGCTAAAGAAAGATACAGAAGACACAGATCAGGGCAATGTGCTTACATCAAATGATAGATAACATCAAAAACATATGACATATTTATTTCACTGCAATGTGACAAATAATAACTTCACATGAGGTCTACTGTATGTATGAATGTATGTTTAAAGGAATCTACAAACATGGAATTTAGAATTAAGTTACAAAGCCAACATACATAACATATGTGAGGAATACAAACAAAGCATACACCTGACAACTCCTCATGGGAAGATAGTGCTGAAGAAAAGAGGTGAAATTCAACTATTGTAGGAAAAAAAGCAGCATTAGTGATCACATTATTGCTGCCATTAACCACGTGAACACAGTTAAAACGTAGAGAAGGTTTGGCATACACATACCACTCATATGTGTACTTGATGATAATGATGATGATGATGCAGTCTGGCCTAGGAATGAGAAGAAGGACACAGTATTAATGGAGGACAACAGCAGGATTAGCAACAATGACATGTATGAATCATAGTTAATCGCATATCACTGGCAGACTCTTGCTGTGGAGAGGTTGTGGATCATACTGTGGATCCTGCAGTGGGAAAGTAAAGAGAAAGACAACACAGTCATGTATGTAGCAAAAACATTACTGGCAGCATCACATATACAGTACAGTAACAGGGGCTGCAGATACATGATGGATGTTACATCTGTACGCCAGATGGTCCTGAGTTGAAAAATATTGACATTAATGTTATGCATTACACTAGTGCAACACATTGATGCAAGCTATGAAATTTTTACAGTAGCACACCTGGGCTGTCTGGACTTGAACCTGCACAGCTTAGGCCCCCACTAGATGTACCCGTAGTGTATAATGATAGGGAAATAACAATATGACAGTAAACAGCTGTGCCATGAAATGGGGTTGAGGCAATAACAGGCAGTGGTCACAGTAAAAGTATGGAAATACTACCTGCTATTCCCTGGTGTTGTCTCAATGTAGATGAACCTGTGAATATTAATGCAAACAGCATTACACATGCTGGTTGGACTGCTCTGTCTGTACTTCAGTTGTATGAATACCATTAGACTTATGTTCAGCAGCTTCACCTTGTGTAGATCTGTGTGCATGGCTCGAATCTGCTGCTGTAAATCAAAAATAACAACACCTGAATATGCATACAACATCAATATGCAGTGATTATCTCTATACCCAGCCATGTAAAGAAAAGAAAGACAAACATGTTCAGCCTGGACCTCCAGCATCAATAGCATCCCTAGGTATGCATTAGTCCCTTTTTGCTGTGTGCAGTGAGGCCAGAAATACTGTGATGTCATCAGGAGTCAATGGTGGTCCACCACTGATGGCATCCCTTAATCTCTCACATCGTCTTAATCTGTTGGCTGCATGAAGGATCATGTCTGAGCAACGTCATTTACAGGCATCATGGGATCTGTTCTGACCTCCAACTGCATTTATCATGTTGGTGGCAGATTTCATGCCTCCAAACTGTATTGCCAGAATGACCAAGAAGTCTCTATCCATGTTTCCAGACAGCATCAAGTATGATGTTATTTTCCTCTGGGGAGAAATTGCCACTCCTAGGGCAGCTGGCCATCTAAAGACCACATGATAATATTCCCGTGTGAGCCCATTTATGCAGTTAATTCTGTGGACAGTGTATGTCAACATAAACAGTAAGCATTCCTGTGCAATACAAAGGTCTGTATAACATTGTTTGTGACAAATATTAATGTAACATAAAAAGTAACAACAATGCCTTTGTACATCACATATGTAATGAAAAAATGTAAATTAACTTAACTTGTAATATCTTTAGAGTTCACATAGGGGATTAGAACCCTTCACATTACATATATGATGAACGGTGGCCCAAAAACAACAGCATCATGCCACAAGAGTCTGCATGCATTTCACATTAAAATACTCTACAAACTAACAATTGAACACCATACAGAAAACATTAGAAGACCTCAGGATCGATAGCAGGCAGAACCTTTGTATATTGAGCCAGTAGTGATAACACCGTTGTTAAGAAGCATCACTGAATAAATATCCATAGCAACAACAGCACATGCTTTTAACAGTTTTGTTAGAATACATGAATTAAGAAATATGTGTAATGTCAACATAACATAGTACATCCAGATGGTGTTGGAATCCATAGGTTTTTGTAGTTACACCATAGAGTGCAAGGGATTACCAGTAAGAACTGTGGATGATCCATAAATCTGTCTTTAGATAATGTTAACATTTACAATATAAATCTGTCTATACAACTGCATATGGGACTGAAATCAATTAATTAAAACAGCAAAACCTGTATGCATAAAGGTTAATCAAGCATCACAACTTCAGCTAAAACTCACATTTTGAGTTAAAATTAATTTACACAGGTACCTTTGGAAATGACTGACTTTAACAGATGTGATAGTTACCAAAACAGAAATGCTACCAATTGCCAAAGTACCTCTCACTCTGACTCACAGAAATAAAGAGCACCTAATGTGCACCCACTTTTAAGTACCATTTGCATGATATAAATTAATGAGGTTTGTTAAATCTCCAGGTTTTGAAATCTCATTTACGTACCTCCATGCAAATTGGCTACATGCAGCATAACACCCAGGTGTACTGCATAAACACCCAATAGGTATCAATAAGCAGTATCATGTGTGTCACATGCACTCTATCTGCCAATGCTCTGATAATATGACATCAGCACCACTTTCAAATATTGATTTTGATACATTTATAGATCAGACCATTGCTAACTTCAAACTGAGTGTGACTTCAGTGAGCATTTCTCTGTGTCTGCATTTTTCAGGCATTTTCCATTGGAGGATCATAATGGTTACTTCAAGGAGGTTGAAACATATCCATGCACCCAAATGGACTGAGGAGGAGACCACCCAGATGCTGACCTGCTGACCGTGTATGCTGGAGTAGAGCATTCGATGAGAGCCAGGCCACGGAACTTCACAATGATAGACATATGGAACTAGATTGCAAGTGAGCATTGAAGACAGACAGGGATCTATCAAACTGGAGTGCAGGTTCACCACTGCAATGATGACCTGCATCAGAGTGATACAGAGGAGCTTATGGAGACAACCTGTGGATTCCTACAGTGTGACTATCTTATGTATGCTTGAGCATTCCTATGGAATTTAAAGATATATCTCTGTCACATATATATCAGATAGATGTTTTTATAACCATTAAGTTGCTGTTGTGATAATTAGCTCATGTGGATAATTAAGTGGTCCTGCTAACTGCTGTCCTTATAAGTGTGGGTTTAGTTCTCATGCTATTTATTTAATAATGGGTATAATATGCATAGTTATGAACTTTGTAGATCTACATATACTTTACAACATATAACACCATCATTTTATATAGCTACTGTCATTGTGCATCACTGACACCTATAGTGCCTAGGCCTGCCGACAACTGTGCACTTCATAGTTTTCCATTATAGTATCACAGTATCACCTACTGCACCATTATATGTCAGAATAAAAATTCCTACATAACTTCATTAATTCATTCCTCCTAATAAAGTAAACAGTCATGGTTATTTAAGTCAAAAGGAACGCCTGTCTGACTGCTTACATATATGTTATCAGTCATGTGTTGATAGCTGTTATTTTTTAACAGTAAAATATCAAATAAGTGTATGCAGTTTCTGTATTCATCTATTCTTTGCAGCAATTTGAATAAATACCTGCAGTACCTGTTTGTTAAAATGAACCCCTTGCTACCTGTTAGTTTAGTCTGTAAGGAAAATGTATAGCATGCCTACCTACATTTTGGCATGCTGTGGGTTCCGAACCACATAGGGGAAGCATATATTTTTATCTTGGTTTAATTCACCCATAGCATTTCTTTAGAGAAGCAAATTCCACTTATTGATATTAAAATATTTTGGCATGGCTGTGAATAACTCAGCTATTTGTTGAATTCCTAAGAACATATTTGTAATGCATAACAGTCTGTTAACATTAGCTTTTTAACAGCAGGGTCAGTAAAGCTTGCTACAGACTATTTGTTTGACCAATGCTTTTGTTAATACTGTATAATTTGTAAAAGTGCTATCATGTTCTGTTTTATCATTAAATATTACATTCAGTTCAAGAACACCTTCATCCTAATGTTTTGACGGAGTGGGATGGGAAGACTTACAGTTGAAATGCAGAACAGGGAAGATGTATGCATGTGCTTTGTAATGTGCACTTTGCCAGGGAACATCATGGTCCTTACACATATGTTACTGTGTCCCTTATGTACAGCAACTTATATTTTTCTGTTCACAGAAACTCTATGATACATGACACTGTCCCACTGTCTGAGAAATTAATGATTTCCATTACTGTTAATGTTCTGTATACAATACAGACATGAATGAAGTTTTCAAAACTCTTTACCTACATGACCAGCAGATATTCATACTTTTAAATCCTAAGCCCGGATCCATATTAGTAGATTATCCCCCATCCAGGTGATGTCATAAAACCAAATCTTTTTACTGCATTCATAAGATGTGTTTCCAGTCAAGATAGATTAGCTAGACAGATAACTCTAAAGGCTAGAGTTTGTATGTACATTGTAATTGCAGGTTTGAATCTCATGTTCTCCAATGTGTGCTCAAAGATATTTAAACCTGTATTTACCACTGTCAATTTGTATGGTGATTATCTAACATTCTTCAGGAATACATTTTCTAGAAACTGTTCTGAGCAATGTATACCACTGTTGTTTGAGGAATATATCATTCGTAGTTTCTGTTTTCAGGCAACGAAGATTAGACCAAGAACTGCACTCTGGGCATCGAGCAGATGCACAGGCTTGAGAAGCAGAGAAGAGAGAGGTATGTTGATTACTTTTCATATTTTATGAAATGAAATGGATCTGATCCTTTCTACAGGCCTGTATTTTTCACATTAACATGCATATTGATTAGAATGCAGATATATCCATCATGCATCACTAAGGTAAAGAAAATTATCACACTATAGCTGTGCTTACAACTGCGACTGAAATCTAAAACTGTTGAAATATCATGTAGCATTATTTTTTTCAGTACACATTTTTTGAAATGTACACCATAACCTAAATAACAGTTAGGTTGGTGTATTTGTCACACACAGTTTGAGGCTGCTATTTTGTATGCAAGTTTTAGTACTTTATGTGTGGCTATGTTTTCTGGTGACTAACCTGTTGTTTGTAGCCTGCCTTTTTAAACTGAATGGGTGTCTGGTTGTTTGCAGACTGTGTGGCATGTCCTTCAATTCAACCTTGGTATTGCATCTGCCTACAACAACTTGGATGTTTTTGTTAAAACACTGTTAAAGCTTAACTTTACTGGCACTTATACAGATAGCCATTTCTTTACAGCACTTCATAATCAGCAAGCATCATCAGAATGTTTGCATTTTGCAGGCTGCTGATTGGTACTACTTTTAGGTAGATAATGCATACAGTTGTACTCATGCAATGCTGTTAGTCCAAAATATATTATATTGTCATATGTCACAGGCTGTGGTGAGTGATTATATAAAATATTAATTATTGTTGTATTCATTATATTGACGCATGTTCAGCCAATTATCACACTGCCTGGCTCAGATGTGTGTCATGTGGCTTTCCTATTTTCCACAATATTGTCATATTACTTTCTCCTTATTTTAACAATAACACTTGGTGGTTGTTCATGTGAATCATTACATGCAGACAATAAAATTCTGTAGATTTGAACATTCACACATTTTTACAGTGCTAATGACCCAGGTGGGTGTCTCTAAGCCTATAAAAGTTTTCACAAAAGAATAATGGTGTCCTATGTATGAATAGGACATTGAGGGGTAGGCATTTATAAGGTACCTCTTTCCATAATGGGCATGTGTCAGTCCCTGTGTACATTTTCATAATTTTTACATTAAGTTCTGTTATGGTTTTCATGGGAATGCTCTGCGTGATAGACATTTGATTTTCATTTCTGTTGTATTTTGCAATTAATCTTTATCAAGCATGGGACCCATGGATGTTCTCCTACCAGATGATGATGAACACATGCCAGGTCACTTCCAGTGTCTTCAGATGATGATGACCATGATGACGATGATGAAGAAGCTGGACCTGCCCCTGCCCAACTACCATGTCTGCACCTTGAAGGAGATAATGCCAAGAAGGAAACAGAGACTATTGTTAGGAGGACATCCAGGAGGTTGTGACTGATGTGTTCTGAACACAGATGAGGGACATGATGGGGGCATTATTCCAGGATATGCACAATTAATTCAGGGAGATAGCTCGTGAGGTCATTCATGAGTCTTAGCCCCATCAGCCTGGTCTCTCTGGTCCATAGTTATTGTTTGTGTGCTCCACTTCTGTTATGCTGCCAACATGCTGATTGCCATATAATTGATTGGACTGTATATGCACTCTTGTGCATGCTTACTATGTAGCTGTCATGCTTATGTGTTATTGTCGTGTGACATTTACTTCTGTTTCAATGTGTGCATGACACATATTAACACATTACAATTTTTCCCCACATTCATCTGTCTATGCATTGTGGCAGTTAACCTGCTGTTAGTGCTGCAAGATGTAACCTGTCAACATATGTTTTACTGAGGGGAAATGATAGACAAGATATGTTGTCCATAGTCTAGTACTAACACTGTGGTATGGCTTGGAATTGTTTATTGTCATATCATGTATGTGGAACAAAAGGAAATGTCATTCCCCATGTGTGTGGCTGACAGTTGTCATATGTCCCATAGTCACGATGTGGTGTTCTGTGCCATGAGCTGGCATGTGCGATCATATACAGGTATATCATGTCTATGTGCAGTCCTCCTTTTCTGACTGCATCAAACAGCAGTCTAGCATTAATCTATACACAGTGCTATAGGTTCATAGGTTCATACTAGGCTATCTGCCCTAGGGCATTTATAAGCCTAGCCAGAGTGTGTTTGGCTTTCGCCACCCATTTTAAATTAATTTTGCTATGCCCTTTTTCGAGGTTAGTATACTGTGCCTCTGTCTAACAGTGACACAGAAGTGATACCCAGGGTAAACCTACGATCCCCCATCCACTCATCAAGATTCCTCTTGAAGAGAGTCAATGAGGGACTCTGCCTAACCTGGACTGGGATTTTATTCCAGAGTGAAGGGAGCCTCTGGGTTATGAATCTGTCCCTCCAGCATGTCCTATTTATTTCAGTGCTGAGGTTCAAGTCTCTCGAGCGCGTAGCTCGATGGGATTTGGATTTTCTGAGGTGCAGCATGTCCATTAATTCCGGGTTGGACATGGCTTTATACATCAGGCACAGATCGCCTCTGAGCAGGTGGTATGCCACTGAGTAGAGCTGGAGTTTCTTTAACAGGGCAGCATATGGCATCTGTTTGAGCCCTTTGATCCTCTCGGTGAGGTACTTTTGGGGTCTTTCCAGTTGCTGCAGGTGTCTGGTAAGGTACATCACAAAAGGGGCATTGTACTCAATTATGGGCCTGATGAGGGATGAGTAAAGAGGCACGATGACCTCCCCTGATCTAGATGTAAATCCCTTCATGATTAGGTGGGCTAAAAATGTTTTTCTAACCACTTTGGCCATGCAGTTGTCAAATGAGAGATTGCTATCAACTTGGGTCCCCAGGTCCCTAATTACTTTTTCTGTATTTAATGGATTACCACCTATGTGGTAATTTGTGGGCACTTTGTTTTTGCCAAAGGGGATGACTATACACTTTTTGGCGTTTAGCTTGAGGCCATGGCTCTGGCACCAGTTGTCTGTTTCTATGAGGCCCATTTGGAGGATGCTTGTGTCGGCTGGAGAGTCGATTATGGTGCCCAGTTTGTAGTCATCTGCGAACTTGGTCAGTCACAGTCCTTCCATGTTGGCCTGTACCTCCAAGAAATATATACTGAACAAGAGAGGTCCCAGGACTGAGTCTTGTGGGATGCCACTTGTAACTGGTTTGGAGTCTGACATGGCTCCAGCAATTCTAACCATGTGGGTTCTGTCTTTGAGCCAGTTTGCAACCCATCTAGTGACATAGGGGTTTATATTTAAGCTGGTGAGCTTATCTATAATGCCCGAGTGAGGTATTGTATTGAAGGCTTTTGTGAGGTCCAGGTAGGCTGTGTGGACCACCTTCCCCTCGTCAATGGCCTTGGTGACTGTTTCAAAGAAATCAACCATGTTTAAGAGGCAGGATCTGCCCTTAACAAAGCCGAACTGGGTAGGATCCAGTGTTTGTAGGTCCCCAATATCTTTATTTATGAGATCCATGATGATCCTTTCCATAGCTTTGCAGACCAAGCTAGTCAGGCTTATGGGGCAATAGTTTCCAGGATCCGTTGAGGCACCACCTTTGTGGAGAGGGACCACTGTTGCTGTACGCCACTCTTTGGGTACATATCCTGTAGTAAGGCTGAGATTGAACAGTAGTTTTATGTTTGGGTTTAGCTCTTCTTGGAGTTCATGTAGGATGCAGCCCGGGACACCATCTGGTCCCTTTGATGCTGTGTTTTTTGCTTTGGAGAGGGCAGCTCTTACCTGAGCATCTGAGATGTCAGGGGGGCAGCACTCTGCTGGGATAGATATTTGCCCTTTTGGTGGGGGGGGGGGTTTGCGCTGAACCTGTCAGCTAGGATGTTGGCAATGTCTGTGAGTTTGGTGTATTTTTTTGTCATTTTGGACTAATTCTGAGCATATCTGGGAATTCCCACCCAGGTTCCTAACATAACTAAAGAAAGCCTTGTGATTATCCTTAGTGTCCTGTGCAATTTTTCTCTCAAAGCTGGCCTTAGACGATTTTATGAATGCCCGTAGTTTTTTGCTAATACTGATCAGAGATGCCTTCCCTTTTTGGGATTTTGCTCTATCATGTAGTAGCTTCCTCCTTTTGTTGTATAGTTTGTTTATGGCTGGGGTCCACCAGACAGGACTTCTGCCTTTGGAGGATTGGGTCTTGGCTTTATTTGGGATTGCATGATCCATGCATTCCTGAAGGTGTTCATAGAATGCATTTATAAAGGATTCTGCGGTCTGGGCCATATTTTCCACAGGCCCGGGGGCATTGAAGGATTCCACCTCGGTTTTGAGGAGAGTGAAATTTGCTTTAGAGAAGTTTTTCACTGTGGTTTTCAGGGCAGGGGGTCAAGTTGGGATGTGAATATCCATTTAGATTAGTTTATGGTCTGATCTTACCAGTGAGGTATACACTTCTGGTCTGGAGCATAGAGTCCCCATGTTGGTGATGATCATGTCCAGTATGTTTTCCCCTCTTGTGGGAGTGGTAACAAGTTGTTCCATAGCATTTGAGTTTATAAATTCTAGGAACCTTTGGGCTAGGGTGTTGGAGCTAGAGTAATGCTCCCAGTCTATGTTTGAGTAGTTGAAGTCACCCAACATAATGGTGTTTGGAGAGACCTTCATATTTTCCAGTGTTCTCAGGAAGGCCTTGTGGGGTTCCTGGGTTTGGGAGGGAGGTCTGTAGCAGGCTATAAACTGGAAGGCAGTTTTACCCACTGTTAGTTGCACCTGGATAGTCTCTGATGCTTCGTGCTGTGCCACCAACCTGGAGGTGTGGGTATCTTTGACAAATATTGATACTCCCCCTCCTTTTGTGGTTCGGTCCAAGTTTTGGGGCCGAAAAGCATGGTATGAGGTATAACATGGTAGTGCTGGGGTGCTCTCGGGAGCCTTGAACCAGGTTTCTGTTACTGCACAGATATTGATGTTCTCCATGCTAAGGAGAATTTCGAGTGCGTGCATCTTGAGGTTTAGACTTCTGGTGTTGAGTAGCATTACTCTTAGTTTCTAGATAAATAGATAAATAGATAATTTATTCTTTAACAGTACATTACACTGCATTTGCTCTATAAAAAAATTCTACATCTATTACTTATTTACATGTTCATACTTTCTGCAAATAGTTGTACACGTCAACTGAATGTACGTGTCTGCACATAGTTGGAGCTATACTGACAAACAATTGTACCTTTGACATGTGAACATTCACTGACTTACTGCTGATGTGCTGTAATCTTGCTTACAGGGGTGTCCTCTGCTCAGTTATGAACAAGGTAGGTGACATACACTTGCATTTGTTTATTCAACATTTGCATGACAGTATATCTGTATGTGCTTGAAATTCTTACCTTGCTCACTTATGCATGTTGATTTTATATGATTGCAGATTACTATGCATGTGTGTTTAATACATGGCCAGTTCTGTGGACATCTGAAATAATTTTGCTCACATGACATACATTTTCCCTTTGGTTAAATGTATTTTGGTTTGGCTTCTTTAGCACCCTGTGTGCTGCACACATGCATTTGCAGTGAGTCAACTTACCTTGTTCTGCTTTTCCTTGATGTGAGCCCAGATTGTCCATCTGCCTTCCACCTTCATATTTCTCTTTTACATTTTGCAGATATATTTGCCTTTGTTGCAGTTATTGGCCATTGTCATGTATTAGTTTGACACGGTGAACATGTGCTAAATGTATGGCAATTTTACAATGCAGGATAGTTGCACACAAGTCGCTGGCTACTGCTTGCAATAAATCCTTGTTCTCATTATACTTGTGTGTTAACCAGTGTACTTTGTTGACATCCATGTGCACAACCTGCTATATTTATTTAGCTGTAGTGTTATATTTTTGTAAATGTTGTTACATCATTGATGTGTGTATGTGTATTGTCCTTGTTTTCTTGTACTTTCCATTTAGGCCACTGACAGTCATACATACACATCTACAGCTATGTGCTGTCTTTGACATGGCATATGTGTGTAACATACATGCATTCCATTACTCATTTGTTTCGGTTGTTTACACCCACTTGTGTATATAGCAGACATATTGTTGCTTTTCTGCAGTACTTCTGTTTGACACTGTGCTTGGTTGTTTGCCTTTCACATGCATGGTTGTAAGTTTAGTTCTTTCCTCAGCTGGAATTATCTAGCATTGTTAGACCTGCATTTGCTCATCTGTGATGTTGTTTGGCTTACATCTACTATTGGTCACACACATCCATGTATGACTGTCACACAGTTTGCAACATGTCATAACTTGATAGTGCATAGGTAGATATGTTTTCTGCATTTCATCATGGCTGGTATGCATCCCCACCAGTATGATTATTTTCCATTGCCCATGTTGTGCAGTGTGCCTTCTGTGTAACTTAGATACCCTTACTATGTTTTCCAACCTTTGTTTGTCTTGTGTTGTAATATTTATTCTGTGGGAATACCTGCTACGATATCCTTCTCCCAGTCTTTCCCTATCTTCATCTTTTCTTCTATTCTTAAAAATAATGGCATATTCCCACAAAATAATTGCCCATGCCCCTTTGAGTTTCCCATAGAGTTTCCTATTTTAACATCCCTCTTCTTCACTCATACCTGTCTTCTTTTCTAGCTCCCACTTTCCTCGAGTGTGTGCATTACTTGTGTTCCCCACATAAGTCCCAAACCCATTGTTAGCAAATATGAGCTGTGATGTAGCCATGATTGTCCTTCACCTGTATTAATTTTTTATTAGAAATTTTACAGATATCAGAATCTGTAAGTTCTGTAATGTTTCTGGAGAAATTTCTGAAAATATGTATTACAAATACCCTGCAGCTTACATTGGGATAGTTGACATTTTTTGTATCATAATGGAGTCAGTTATATTCCATGGTTGTCCTTAACCTTACCGGACAGATTCTGTTATACATATGTCTGAAGATATGTGATGCTTGAATTGTGATAATCTTTCTGTAACTTTGTTACATCTGGTGGAAGGTTGGCATAGATGTTAATGTGTTTACCTTATAAACAAAAGGTCCCGGGTTTGATTCTCACAGAGGGTAGTTAGCTAGGGTTAAAATGGTCCACAAGGACTGTTAGCCTAGTACTAATCTATGAACTTATTAATGTACAATGTGCTTTGAGAACAATTTCTTATTACTTGTAGCTTTGTTTAGAGTGCCATTGCTACTGTGATACTTCCTGTGTGTTGAGCTATTCTGACTTATTGTGATACATTTACATATTACAATGTTACCTGCAGGTTTAGTGCTGATATTGGCATAATGCACTGAAGTCTGCAAATTTACGGAATCCGTCCCATTCTGTGATTGTTAGGCAGGAGGCCCTGTTTGTGCTCAGTAAATTAATACTAGGTATATAGGGCATATGATACCAGGCTTAATAGTGCAGGAGTGACCAAACCACGTTGAAAAGACTGAACTGGTATAGATGTTCTTTTGTAAAGCAAAACAAAAACATTATTTATGAAATAGAATTGTTTTCCTCATCCTAAACCCATCTGTCATATCCCTGCCTGATGTGTGCCCTGGAAAATGTTGCTTTTGCAACAGACAGAAAATAAACCTCTTCTGTATAAAGAAATGTATCATCTGTGTAAAATGGTCATGCCACTAAGACACTCGCGCGCGCACACACACACACACACACACACACACACACACACACACACACACACACACACACACACACACACACACACACACAGATCATTAATCCTTTTTCACAGCACCTTGTATTTCTGTCACACTAATGTATTATTTATTGATGGAAATAGATAGGATTCTCATTCATTTTTCAAAACCCAGCTTTGAACTAAGAGCTTTTTAGGTCAGAGACACACAGCTTGCTGATGAATCAGGCTACAGAATGCATAACTCCTTTTGTTGCTGTTTTAACTGCAGGCTTTTTGCTAATTAAAGAGACTAGTTTCTATTCTTCAGGTCTATTTTTGAAAACTGTGTCATTGGTTCAGGTAAGGGAGCTTGTATGTTAACTCTCAGGCTACCAGTTAAAAGAATTCATATTTAATGAGACAGCAGGCTTCTGTGTTAAAAATACATTGTTATATACTTTTCAACAGACTTTTTTTCCTATAAACTGACTCTGTTGCTACTACTGGGTCCAGCCTTAAAGTGCAAATCAGCTAAAACTAACTGTCAAACATTCTATTCTGATACTAGAAGTTGCTGAATAAAACTCCATGCCAACAGTATATGATAAAGACAGACCAAGGAAGTAATTACTGTCTTTGTGAACGCACATAAGTTACATGGCTAAAAGTGGACATCATGGTGGTTTAGTAGTTAAGATAGCTGCTTCTCAGGACCTGGGCTCAATTCTGACCCGGAATTACCATCTACAGAGTTCTTCTAGAACTCCAGTTGTCTATCTAACATGTGCAGGTTGATTTGCTATTCTAAATCATCTAAATAATATGTATATGTGCGTGCGTGTGTGTGCATGTGTGTGCGTGTGTGTGTGTGTGCGTGCTATATCTAACTTTTCCCTTATGGCCTGTAATGTGACTAAACAACTAAAACTCATATTGTGAACTGGTAATTTTTTACAGTAACATCAACTCCACCGAATTACCAGTGAAACACATCTGCTATCTAGGTAAATATCTTGACCCTCAATTCAATTCTCAGCACCATATAAAAGTAACAAAACATATAATTAATAAATTCCACTTTTGGACTACAAAAATCTGTCAGTTTTTCTCCCTGGAAGGGAGGAATGCTACAGATAATGAGTTTGTACTTGAATATGGCCTACCAGTAAATCTGTTCCTTCCAATAAAATCTTGCCAGCCATGCAATTAATGTCCAACCAGTGCCTCAAACTCACAAAAAACAATTGGTCAACTGTAGGGTCTTTAATTAAAGTTATTAACCTAACGTTATTAACTTAAACTCCTTCTCATGATGCAATCTTCTTACAATTAAGTCTTCTAACTGCCATCTTCCCATCTTCAATACCTTCCTGTCACTGGACTAGCCATTATAATCTCTTGAAATAACCTTCACTGCACTGGCCATTCCTTGTCATTCATTAGACCAAAGCTTTGGGATTTGCCTACACTTAAATTAAAGAAAATTCAGTCCTACACCAGGTTCTATTCTGAATTAAAAAAATACATTGTGAAGATAGATAACTGTAGCTGTTTTCATAACATTCCTATAACATGATAGTGTTACACCTGAAATACGCTTTCTCATTCAATTAGTTCAACTATAATTCTTCATCAGGAATCCTTACCCTTTATATGCTTCCTCCCTTTCTCGTTTAAATAACTCATCTAATAATCCTGTATCTGAATGCTGAATTATTATCCTTTCCTTTTTATTCTACTTTTTGCCTTTTAACTACAATTAACTGTATATAGTATAAGCAATAGTGATTACCATTATCCTATTTTAAGCAATTTATTGTTTATATGTAACAAACTAGACAACCTTATTTAATTGCTTGCTATTTTGCATCCCTTTCCCCACAATTTCTGTTTTACTTTTTTATTTGCAGTGTTACTTAGTACTTTGTAAAACTAGGCATATCTGAGAACAATCCTTGTGGATCAGTGCTTCACCCCTGATAACAAATTAAAAAAAAAAAAAAAAAAAAAAAAAACATTGATAACTGATGCATGGGTCCATGAAAAAAGTGTGAGGAGAAGTGCTTGCTACAATTATTTAACTGTAGCTGGCAATATTGCTTGACAATTTAAAGCCTTGAAAATTCTGGCTTGCAAAGTGAAAGTACATGTTAATTAGTGTGCTGTTATTAAGCTAGTTGTTGCATATGCCTGACAGGCACATACCGAAGGGTCACTGTGCTCAGTGATTGGTCTTATGAGAGCAGAGTACAACAGAAATATGGCATGTTTGGACCTAGATGCCATACCTCTGCTAATAGGTTGTGCAACATAAAATTATTTCCTCACTACAGTAGAAATATGATGATGAAATGCCAAATCATTGTGTACATGCATTCCCAAATCCTTAACTATAGAGTCTACTCTTAGGGGTGTATTGTCAATTAAGTAGTTTGTTGGTGTGGTCATCTTTCTGAAAGATACCATGATACACTTTTTGGGGTCTATATTATATGAATGAAGTTTTATAACTTTGAATACCATATGATCAACACCATATGGTCAAAGTTATGAAACTTCGAACAGTTACAAAAAAAAAAAAAAAGTAACTTAACAGGTTAAAGCAGGGGGAAAGCCCCCCTGCACCTTCCCAGTCTTTAAATATACCAACTCCGAGATCGCACTACAGTGTAGTAAAGGGAAATCTTCCCTTTGCCGCTTTATAGTGCAATCTCGGAGTTGGTATATTTAAAGATTGGGGAGGTGGGAAGGGTGCAGGGGGGCTTAGTTTAAGGTTTGTTTTTTTATTTTATTTGTTTTATATATTCAAAGTTTTATAACTTCAACCATGTGGTGTTGATCATATGGTATTCAAAGTTATAAAACTTTGAGTATATAATATAGACCCCACTTTTTGGCATTGAGTTTTAGACCATGACTCAGGCACCAGTTATTAGTCTGTCTCAGGCCTTCTTGGAGGACTTTTGTGTCTTGGAGGGATTTAATAACTGCACCCAGTCTGTAGTCATCTGCAAACTTGGTCAGTCAGAGGCTCTTGATGTTAGCCTTGATCTCAGTGAAGTAGATGCCAAACAGGATTGTCCTCAGCACTGAGCCCTGAGGCCTTTTGTGGAGGTAGACTCCACTCCTGACTGTAAGTCAACCAGTGATATATGGGGTTATTCATAGTTTACTGAGCTTTTCTACAATGCCCAAGTGGGGTATTGTGTCAAATGTCTTGGCCAGCTCAAGGTAGGCAGTATGTACAATTTTGCTCACATCCATTGATTTGGTGACCTTCTCAAAGAAGTCCACCAGGTTTAGTAGCAACATCTGCCCTTGACAAACCCAAACTAATTTTGGCCCAGTGTTTGTAGGTTACCTATGCAGTAATTTAGGATATCTATTATTATTTTCTCCATAGCTTTGCATATCAGGCTAGTACGGCCTCAGAGTTGATAATTCCTCAGGTCTATTGATGGCCCACCCTTGTGCAGCAGAATAACCGTTAGAGTCCTCCAGTTGTTTGACATGGAACCTGTTTGGAGGCTGTGGTTAAATACTGATTCTAGTGATCCTAATAGTTCATGTTTCATGCAATTAAGGAGGCATCCTGATATATTATCAGGACCCATTGATGCAGTACCCTTGGTCTTGGAGAGAGGAGGTCTGCTATATCATCTGGCTCAGTATGGGTGGCACCATTTACAATTAATTCAGTACATTGCTATATATTGTTTTTGCAGTTATGGGCATAGCTAAAGAAAGCTTTGTGATAGTTCTTGACTGGGTAGGCTAATTTTACTTCATATATGGCTTTGGTAGACTTGATTGACCTCCTGACTTGCTTGTTTAGGTTAATGAGGGATTTTCTTTTTTGACCTTTCTGAGTGCTTCACCTACACATTTCTGCCTTGAATTTCTTCCTTTTGCTATACAACCTATTGATATTGACATTCCATTAGGGTGGCTTGTTTTGTGGAGTTGATCATGTACTTTATCTGGGTAAAAACAGCTGTCTCTATGCAGTTGTTAATATGATTATACAGAGTTTCTGTGAATTATTCTGCATAAAAAGCTGTGTTCCCATGGTTTGGGTGGAAATTAAATTTTGTCTGGGTGTCACTTAATAGTCGGAAGTTTGCACTAGAATAATTCCTAAATGTTCCAGGGTTAAGTGACCTCCCTGTTTTTATCTTTACTTAAAAGGAGACAGCTTTATAGTCTGACTTGACCAGTGAGGACATTATAGTAGGGAGGATGCAACATTCCACCATGTTTGTGAGGTTTGCATCCCTAGTGGGCATACATGCTAAGTGGCCCAAGGTGTTTGAGTTTACTTAGTCCTCGGATTTCTCGGCCTGCAAGTTAGGCATCATGCATGATTCCCAGTTAATATTGGATAGTTAAAGTTGTCCCTGAACACAGTATTAGGTTGAATGGTGAGTGTCTCCACTATGTTTAAATATGTGTTATGATTTTCCTGAATCATTGCTTGCAATGATATGACATAGGGTTTTGTCTAAGGTAATTTAGACATGGAGATGCTCAAGCAAATCATACTGATTTACCAAGCTTGAGGTGTGTTTGTTTTTAATGTAGATTGAGACATCTCCATCTTTTGTCCTTTTGTGTGCAGTAGTTAGTCTAACTGTGTGGAATGCCATGTAGCCTTACAATACCAGTGTGCTCTCTGCAGCTTTTAACCATGCCTCAGTAACTGAGCTGATGTCTACATTCTCCAGGGTGAAGAGAGCATGCAGGAAGTGGAGTTCCTTGTTTAGACTCCTGGAATTGAGCAGTAACACCTTCACATTTTTCTGGTTTAGTTATGTTAGTAGGTTTATCAGATTGGCAATGTCTAAAAAGGCAGTGTGGAGAGGACAAGATTTTAGCCAATATTCAAAATCCCAGAACAGACAGGTGGAGGCCATCTCTGGCAAATCAGTGTTGGCTGTTGACTCTAACCTCCCTAGATGAGAAATATGGTACCCTGTTCAAATGAAACTGTATTCTAACCAGTTATTAAAGTAAATTATTTTCTGTTCATATTTTGGCATCATCTTTGGAAAAGTTTCTATAATCAAGTAAAGGAGATAAGCTAAAGATCAGAGCATCAGTTGCTACAATTCTATCCAAAGACTTTTATCTACGGATTTCATAGTATTGGCACCTGTTTGCACTTGTCCTCAGCAGGCGCCTATTAAAGAGTACAGTGCCATTCAGTTTGTATGAAGCCATTTTCTGTAAGAGTAGTTATCATGAAATATTCATTTAAAAAGACTTTCAGAAGTAATAGAGTGTGCACTCTTTCCTACTACTGTGTGTGAATGTGGAGTTGATATTTATATGTTTGGGGGTTGGCGGTACCCCTCCACTTGGGTGTGTAGATGAGATTGCCCATGAAAAAAGTGCATAGAGATTAGCTGCAAATGGCTTTCACAGTATTTGTTCTCACTGACACTTCCTTTGGTCACTCAGTATGAATCTGAATTTTCACTTCTACAGTTAAGAGCAGTCTTTTATTCTATGTGTGAAGTAGGAGATTACTGTACTACTCCAGTTATAGAGCTAATTATTTCATAATCTACTTAAACTTAGACTGACTGGTTCTGTTAAGGTGCAAACCAGATGTCTATTTAACAGTTACAACAACAGCTGTCCTGCTGCTATTCTCAACAAGTAGAGAGGAGCACAGCACATTGCACATGTGCTGGACTGAGTTAAATCAAACTCCATTTATTATTTTAGTTCTGTGGCAACTTTAACTAGTAGTAAGTATAGGTCACTTGAGGGTGCAGTAACTACATTTTGTATAAGAATACAACAAGGAATGCCACAAGCTGCAACATTTTTCCTGAATTAGGTGGATAATATGAAATTTCCAAGCATAATTATAAATTATTTTCTTAACATGTCAACGGCATTAGTAAAGAAAAGCAAAACTATTTTTTTTAATTAACATTCCTCATCTAATCTAATCTAACAAAATACTAGAAAAGTAGTGGTAGTAGCCTGTTGTAAAACTAAACAGCTATGGGAAAGATAAAAAGAACGTCACTTTTTGTCAAAATAGTTGAATGACACTAGGAAGTATTTAAAAAGGCTAGAATATGTCCCTCAGATTCAAAAGGCAATTTTTAATTATTTTGCTCCAATAATAACTTCCTAGCTTTTCTAATGGACCTTACAGGTTGATTACCTTTAAATTAACCCCCACCTCTGGAACAGACTTCCACTGTATGTCAAACAGAATAACACTTTGCCACCTTCAAAATAAACCTAGATAACTGAATGGGCAACCTTAAATTCTCCCCTAGTCTATTTAGCATTGCCCTTCTTGCGGAGGAATATTGTTTACTGGTTAATCTTGAAGTAGTCTGTCGATTGATTGCCTGATACTTACCTATGAGCTTAAGGGGGATTTATCCACATATAGATGGTGTTTGTATCAAACTGCTGCCACCCAGTGTAAAGGGGTTATGTAGTCACTTTCAAAATATATTTCAGGCAGGGACAAAATTGCAGAGAACAAAAGTTCTAAAACAACTCACAAGTTACATGTTTTAGAGTTTTTCACAACTGTCTGTTTCAGTCTCAGCTATGTGGTTTGCTTTTTTTGTTTTCTTTGTCATAAACACATAACCAAAATTGGATTTCTCACATTACATATGAATGAGTCTTTTTCTTTGCTCTCTGTTTGGCTGCCTCTTTGAAGAATATTCTAATTGCATTTGTATGGCCCTTTGCTTCCTATTTCGGACATCCATCTCATGTAACTACAGAGATGAGCAATTACATTTTTACATTCTATATGCATTTACTGTGGTTACCACCAGAAGGAAGCCAGAATTGTGCAACTTCAAGAAAAAGGTCACAGTTTACACATATTTCCATGCTACCTGAAGGAGCAGACATATTGTAGAATAAACCAAACATTTTGTAGTTTATCTGCTGCAGGTTTTACAAGACAAAAGGATAGCTCATACTTTTGGTGCATTCTTTGTAAAACAATTACATATTTATATGTAAATAACATTACAGATTAGTCAAACTTTAAAACTGCAACATGCTCATGGAGAATATTTTGCTTTGTGTCATTACTCGCTATCTGTGAGGAATGTAAATCTGCACTACAGGGCTCTCAACAAGCAGCTCTGCAGATGAGCATATAGATACTCCTATAAGGACTTATGCTGAAATTTTCATGATATGTTAATTTAGTGCGCTAAGTATATAATTATGTAACAGAGCACAAGCATGTAGGGTGTAATTTATAGGCACACTGTGTTCTGTGCAGTGCAAGGCTGCATGAGACATGGCAATGTTTAACCTTGTAGGTCGATAGTGCCATGTTGCTTTATGATGCAGCTAGCATGACTGTGTTGTAGAGAATATATGCATAATGATATGCAAATATAGATGGGAAGGAAAATGAGGCCATAATGATATACAAATGTATATAAAGTGAACATAGACACAATTCATTGTTGTTGTAAGTGGGAGAAATCACAGATCACCGAACAGTAAACCAATGAGCTAGGTTCAGTTTTGTCACAAAATAAAACAGCCTTGGTCATCACAGATGCAAAATAATAATGAACCAGTTCTGAGCTCTTTTTGGCAACATGGCATAAAGGGATAGAGCCCTAATTATAACCCTGCTGGACTGGGATCAGTTATAACTCCGATGGACTGGATTCAGTTAGTGGCCCGAGCACCAGAGGAGCCAGCTGGCAGCAAGAAAATAATGAAAGGTCTACGTCCACTTACTATTCTCAGGCTGGCAAGGGAGGAACAAATGCCTAAGAATGTGTGCTGTCTTCAAGCTCCTTGAGAGAGACAAGAAAGCTAACACAGGTGCTTGTGTTGGAGCGGGGTGAGGGGTTATTGAGCCTCTGTGGGCTTGCAGTGCTTTACGAAGTTGGTGAAAGCCCTCTGCAATGCTCATTGCATGCCCAACCACAGAACTGTCAGTGGGTATGTGTGGGGAAATTGTATAGCAAAAAGTAAGGTCTCCTGTTTTTCCTGGCAGATATATACCTGTGTCTCAAACTGCAGTAAATACCTTTGTTAGACAGTGTGTACAGAATTTTTGAAAGAGCAATATTCTTACCAGCATAACTAAATAATAATAAAATAAATAATAATAAATTAATAAAAATTAATTGAGTAAACAGAGAAAATAATGCAAAAAAATAAATAAATAAACCTAGAGAAAGTATTGAGACACACTTACTCAGGAAAGCCAGACCAAAAAACTGCCTAAGTATATTTCATCTGTTTTACAGGGTTATTTATTTTAGAACTTCTGTCTAGAAGTTTGTTTGTTATCACTAGAAATGCAACATAAAAGACTGAAGTTCTGAACATATTTCCATTAAGATAAAATTCCCATAATGTTTTGAAATAGAAAAGTAACTTTAATAAGAAATAACGTAGTGCATGGAGCATGGAGATTATTCCTTGATATCCATAAAAAGGCAAATCAGTTAATCACTTCTATAATATGAGACCTGACCATAACACTTGTTGAATTCAGTTAATAAGATCGGGTATCTTGCTAGAAAGTTAAACTGCCATTACTGACCAGCAAACTATAGCATCAGAATAAAAAAAAAAAGATTTGTTTTTGCTTGCTGTCTGTGCAAGCAATGTGTCCCTGATTTCTAACATAACAGAATCTCTTACATTGTCTTTCTGACAGCACTTGCTGAATGATTTACGGATTTGAAAGTGATTTTTTTTATTCTTTAACTAATGGTAAATGTAGCAGATAAAGCCCCCATGCATTACCAGTGGCGGCTGGTGACTTCAAATCAAAGGGGGGCTGCAGGAGACAGCTGAATGGGTGGGGTCAATGGGAAGGGGTGGGGCCAACTAGAAAGGAGAGGAGCTATGCTCAAAACCACAAAAACTAAATATACTGCCCTGGGTGCCAAACCATCATTATGAGAGTCCAATCAAGACAAAATGAAGTGTAGAAGAATACAAATATTTCAATGCTTTGGCTGCATGACATCTTAATATCTAGATGGAAACAAAAAAGGTTGTGAGGCATGAAAAAATAAATTACTTTTTTTTAAATACATTAATGGAATGCCAGTCA
This sequence comes from Protopterus annectens, assembly GCF_019279795.1. Lineage (NCBI taxonomy): Eukaryota > Metazoa > Chordata > Ceratodontiformes > Protopteridae > Protopterus > Protopterus annectens. The sequence goes on along the minus strand of NC_056741.1, from coordinate 561,286,797 downwards.
AAATCACGTATAAGAAAAACAAGCAGCACTCAACTCAACTCAAACCACTTCTTGCACTGCAGTTCTAATTATAATTTATATTCAGCTTTATTAAAGTACCAAGTAACATGCTGAAAGTAGAAATCTCTGATGCCCCCACTTGTAAAAATGTTCCTTATCCAAAAAAAGACCTGCTGCCTGACATCTACTTGTTTCATGGGGAAAACATGATCAAAGTAAAAAATGAAAAGCAAACAAGAAATAAGCTCAAGATACATTGCTTAAAAGGATTACTGTACAGGTTATGGACCACACTAAAAGGGTTACTGTACAGGTTATGGACCACACTAAAAGGATTACTGTACAGGTTATGGACCACACGATTGGCATTCTGTTTACGGGTAAAGCCTGCAGAGATGACTGGAAGTCTCCCAAGTGTAATGAGACTCTTAAAATAATGTAATTCTGTCCTTTATTACAAATACTGGCATATGCATTTCAATACCCAAGGCTTATACATTATCTAGTTAAGTATTCTCTACATGGCAACAGAAAGGCTTTCAATGTTGGCAATTCTTTAACAGTATGCTTATTAAAGCTTACTTGCATCTTGCAATCTCAGCCAAGCTTACCTAATGGTCATTAAAATATTGCTACTTAAACACAGAGCCACAGGCACTTTGAGTAATAAGCATAAATCAACAGTACAAAATATATGACAGAAACCAGACCATTCTGTAAAAATCAAGGACAGATGAAAAGCCACTCTAGTACTTGTGTCTACCTTGGATGGGGGGATACTCTGCACATTTACACTGCATAACTACTCCTTGCCTTGCTTCGACACATCCAGAGACACTACATGGGGGAGTGGGGTGCAACAAGTATGTCACAGTTTGAAATGTCTCTGGCTGACTTGTGATGGCCCTGACACATTTGTCATACCTCTCAACCTCAGAGCAAGAAATCTGGACAAAGCCATACAAAGAAATGGGACAAAGGCCCAAAAATAAGGACAATTTTTAAAATATTGCTCTTATAAACTTAGAAAGATAATAGAGATCTTGCATTAGTATGAATTTTCTGAATGGTATGAAATCTGAAACTCAAATGTCTGTCATTATTTTCTAACTTCACCAGTAACTAACTTTAGTCTTTAATGATTTGTCACTAATTTTCCAAAAAAAACACAATTTTATGAAAAATGGACCAAAAATGTGATGTAAAAATATAAAATAGCAACACAATACAGCTGGGAACCTGTCAAAGAAGGGATACTTTAATATTAGCACTGCTAACTTGAGCAGCTGACAAAATAAAAGAATCTACATGCATTTCTGAAATAAAAGTAATCTAACTGATTATTACAGTTATTTCTTAATTATAAACCCTCCATGTTTTCTTCCAAAATTGCTATTTTGCGGAGGGATCATTAGGGAAGAGCAACATTTTGAGCCAAAATCAGGGACAGTTGAGAGGTTTGGCTATGCCTAATTCTATAAAGCAATTTATTTGCATGTACCTCTCAACCTGTTAATGCAATAAATCTGGACAAGGCCAAATATATTGGGGGAACATATAAACAGTACTAAAAATTGCTCTTGTATAAACTGAGACAGTTGATAGAACAGGTCTTACTTTAGCATGCATTTTTCTGAAGGTTATGAAGTCTGAAACTCAGTGTGTCATTATTTAGTGACTTAATTCCTAAATGATTTGCTAGAAAATCACAAATTTTATGAGGAACAAACCAAAAATAAGAAGCAAATAATCTATTCATTCTTTGAAAATCTGGACAGTTGGGAGGTATGGTTCAGCTGCGGCTGCCTAAGTTTGCCGCCCTTCCCCCTCACAAAACCATGGTCGAATGGAGCCTCCCCCCTGCAGCCATTCCAATGATCCATTACTTGGCTATTTCACTCCATTTACCATAAACACTAACGTGCATACTGATTTACTTCTATGATGATTTGTACTTCATTTGAAAGTTTTATTTTGCATTTTACAGCACAAACACTAAGACATCTGCTAAACAAACTTAACATTAAAACTTATCTGCCATTGAAACTCACATTCATTGAAACAACATTGAAACCCACATTCAAAGAAAATACATTTTACCCGTGGCAGATAAAGATTAATTCTGGGCTGTTTTCAAATCATAGGCCCCTTGCATATGAAACATACATGTGCTCTTTGATACACCTTCCTATTGCTTTGAACATTTTTCCAGTAAACAATGAAACAAAATGCATGCACCAATGACAAAACTGCCCAATTCAGAACATTTCCATCATAAAAGTCTACTCAAACTTCTACAGTCCACTATTATCAGTAAATATGCACAATTCTACAGTCCACCATTATCAGTAAATATGTACAATCTCTGAAGTAGTAAAAAAGTAATCTAAATAATTCCACACTAAATAAATCTGTAATGAAGAGGTTGCTGCTAGCAATCACCTTTATATTTCATGGTTTCATTGAAAAATAAAGTGTCTGATGCCCCTGAAGAATAAATTGCCTAAATTGCATTAAAAATAAGCTAGTAATATTGTAATAGGAAATGGATGGCAAACTGATAACAGGCTCATAGTGAGTATCTTAACTTTCAGTACGGCAGCATTCACCCCTTATGGTAGTAGAACCAACAACCTTCTGCATCAAAAGCAAGTACACAACCTGTTGTGCTATTAGCAATGCAAACTGACTTAGCATAATCAGCACTAAACTTCTCTTCCCCTGCAGCTCTCAGCTCCTTGTAAAATCTACTCAATACTCAACTGCATCTCAACTTCGCAGCACAAAAAATCTGGAAAAAGCCAAATGTATTGGGGTGGGTCAAAAGGGCAAAAACCAGGGACACATTAAACATTGCTTGTATAATCTTGGAAAGCTGCTAGAATAAAATGCTGTGTTACCACCATACATTTTACTACCAAGGTCCCTGTGCAAAAGAGTCAGAACAACATACCACTATGCCAAATCACCTGCTTTGTGAAAGAAAAATGCTATGTTACCACCATACATTTTACTGCCAAGGTCCCTGTGCAAAACAGTCAGAGCAACATACCACTATGCCAAATCAGCTGCTTTGTGAAAGAGAGGAAGACTGAAACTTAAATGGCTATCATTTAATGAATTCACTTCTCACCATAGCTGTCAACCTCTTAGCACAAAACACCTGGACAAACCCAGTAATGAGGGAATACAGCCCTCAAACATATTCAGTGAATTCAGTTCTTGCCATAGCTGTCAACCTTAGCACAAAAAACCTGGACAAAGCCAATAACAGGGTAATACAGTCCCAAAAATAAGGACAAATTTCAAATAGTCATCTTATAAACTTCAAAAATTGCTATAATAAAAGGTTGTGTTACTATATATTTATTGCTAGAATATGAAGTCTGAAATTCAAATGCCTGTCAATTTTACTTCTGACAGAACAAAAACAATTTTCAGCAGAGGCCCAGGGAGAAATACTGTAGACACATGTCTTTGTAAAATGGCAGGACACCAGAGCAAATCCAGACAAACACAGGGATAAGATGCAGATTCCACACAGAAGGCACCCCAGCCAAGAATCAAACCAGAAAACCTATAGCTGTGAGACAACAATACTGCCACTGCACCATCAAATATGCAAGGAATTAAACATTCAGAAACCTGAAGTCTGAAATTCAAATGCCTGTCAATTTTATTTAACATTTGTTAATCAGGACAGTCTGACTTGGAACAAAAAAACAATTTTCAGTAGAGGCCCAGGAAGAAATAATGCAGACATGTCTTTGTAATATGGGAGGACACAAAAGCAAACCCACACAAACGCAGGGAAAAGATACAGACCGCACAAAGATGGCACCCCAGCCAAGAATCAAACCTGAGAACCTGCAGCTGTGAAGCAACAATGCTACCACTGCATCATCAAATATCAAGCGTTGCAGCATTTACAAACCACAGATACTATGAGAAACAGATCAGATCAAATATGAGGCAAAAATCTGCAATTTTTTACAAATGGTGGTGGGTAGGGAATTCACCTCTTTAACACCTGCATACAAGGTACAGGGTTCAAGCCTGAGGTATTCCCTACCACACCACCATGAGTCTAACCACCAGTATATTGCATTTTCACACACACACACACCAAACCACCATACATCCCTATCCACACACTTACCTGTAGTAGATCTTTCCCTGTAGCATAAATCTGAAAACCCGCCCGCGCACATCCTCAACGAGACTGCAGCAAACTCCAATCCACACCAGACCCGACGCCCGACCAGACTGCTGACGTTGCAGTCCGACCCTGACGCATTTTCCCAGCGAGTTCCAGGACAGTCTATGCAGTTTAAAACTGCATAGACTTCTGGGAGCTGCGTTCTTCATGTTTCCCAGTCAGGACTGCTGCTGAGACAATCTGCACATGCTCCAGACTGTCTCAGCAGCAGACCGGACTAGTGCGCATGCACGAAAGTCCGTGATTTTTTTTTTATTTCTTTATTTTTCTTTATTTTACAGTTGAGGGGGCTGCAGTCCGGCAGTCCAATAGCACGGGCCGCCCCTGTGCATTACAAAAAATTATGATTGGGACTATGATCATAACTCTTTATTATGTGTTCTTGACATATTCACATCTTGAGATTCGATCTCAAGGTGAATTTATTGGTATCTCTGCCTCAAACACATAATAATGTGGTTGTGATTGTCAACCTAATCTTAATACTTTATGATATTGTCAGTGTGTTTCACTAACTTAAGAACATTTTTGATTGGAAGGAATATGACTTTGCATCTATAAGGTGAATTTTCTGAAAGTTTAGTAAACAATTATTTTTAACTGTCAAAGGGAAGAGCTTGCTTTTAATGTGTGTTCATTTTTTAAACCACAAGGCACAAATGCCTCTTGTTAAGGTCAAACCAAGAGCACTTACTGGGTAAGTGACTTATTTAGAGTTATATGCAGTACAAGTGGAAACTAATGGAATCAAAGTCAGGTCTGTAAGGTTAAGCTTGACTTGCTAACCATCTTTGCAGTAATTTTATACTTGACATATATTTCACAAATGATTATTTGTAACTACTGATTTGAAATGTTTTGGGGCTATGTTCTCAAAATGTCATCTATACAATCACAGCAGAACAACTGCTGCACTGACCTTAACTTATTTCATTATGAGAGGTTATTTCTCATACCACCTGCAACATCTTCACACACACAACTGTAAAATGATTCTTTGTAATAAACTGATGCAAATTGCACATTACATGTATATGTTGAACTTTTCTGAACTTTCAGGTATTTTGAAATGAAAAACTGGAAGTACTTCTAACATAGCAAATCAAAAGAAAGAAAATCTGAAGGTGTTACTGCTCAATGCTAGGAGTCTAAACAAGAAACACCACTCACTACAAGCACTGCTCACCCCAGAAAATGCTGATGTCTGTGCGGTCACTGGGCCATAGTTTAATGGCCCAGAGAGCACACTGGCAGTGGAAGGCTATAATGCCTTCCACACATTTAGACTAGCTACTGCACAGACAGGGACTAAAGCTGGAGATGTCTCAATTTACAACAAAAATAAATATACCTCAAGGCTGATCAAACAGGATAATGCACTTGAGCTCCTCCATGTTCAAATCACCATAGTCAAAATCCTATACCACTTCCTTGCACGCTATGGATACCCGTCTATGACCTAGGAAACCCATAACATGTATTTAAACTTAATGGAAACACTTGCCCTCCAACCCAATACCATATTCATGGGTGACTTTAAATTACCATATGATTAACTGGGAATCATATATAACACCAAACATGTAGGCACAGAGATTCCTGGATTTTGTAAACTTAAACTCCCTGGACCAGATTGTCACTACACAGACCAGGGGTGGAAACATACTGGATCTGGTCCTCACTGATATGGGAAAGTGCTGCTCACCCCCTAATATAATGTTTTTGCTGGTAATATCAGACCACAAAATGGTCTCCTTTAAAATAAAAATCAAACTTGGATTCCCAGCTAATCCTGGAGTGTTCAAGAAATACTCTAAGGCTAACTTCCTACTATTAAGTGATAACCTGGTAAAATTTCAAGCCCTAAAAACCAGGAGAACAGTGTTGTCTATGTAGAACTGTTTACAGAATCCCTATGTGAGCATATTAAGAACTGCATAGAGGCAGCTGTATCCACCGGGAAGAAGTACAGAACTAACTAAAAAAAACAAACCACCCTGGTAGAATTACAATGTTTGTAGGTTGTGTAACAGAAGAAAGAAAATTATGGCAAAAATTAGGAGGTGTAGCACCCAGCAGGATAAAAGCACTCTCATTAAACTTAACAAACAACCCAGAGGACAAGTAAAGTCTGTCAAAGCCAAATCTGAGGTAAATTTGGCCTCCTTGGCCAAGGACAACCACAAGGCATTCTTTAGCTATGTCCGCAACCTCAAAGGTAATGCACAATTGTGTGTGGAGCTCTTTGTTAATGGAGCCACCCATACTGAGCCAGAAGATATAGCAAACCTACTGGACAACAAATTCAGCTGTGACTTTACCCATTTTTCCCCCTCAACCTCCCCTCAGGAAATAAGATCAAATACCTCCCCCACTATCACTAGGGAACAGGTCCTCAATGCTTGCTCTAAGGCCAAGAACATTGCAACACTGTGACCAGACACTATCCCAGGATGCCTTCTAATAGCATGAAACATGACTTAGGCTCTCTGGAATTGCTATTTATCTGTAGCCTCCAAACATGATTTGTTCCTTATGAATGGAGAACAGCAACAGTCATCCCTCTGCACAAGGATGGGACATCTACAGACCCAGACATCTCAACTGTCTCATATGCAAAGCCATGGAAAGAATTATCATTGAAATGATCAATACTGACCTCAGGACATTGGACCCAACTCAGTTTGGTTTTTGTCAAAGGCAGGTCATGTCTACTCAACCAAGTGGGCTTTTTTGAGAAGGTCACCAAAGCAATGGATGAGGTCAAAATGGTTCACACTTGACCTGGCCAAGGTATTTGACACAATATCACACTCAAGCATTGTTGACAAATGCAAGAGGCTTGGTATAAACTCTTATTTCACCCGGTGGATAGCCAGCTGGCTTGCAGACAGGACCAGGACATTAGAATGGGGGGAGGTTCAACTCAACAAAGTGGCCATTCACAAGTGGAGTCCCTCAAAATTGCTCCTGGGATGGGTTCTTTTTGGTATTTACTTCTCTGATGTCAAGGCCAATGCCAGTGGCCTCTGGCTGACTAAATTTGCAGATGATTGCAAACTAGGAGCAGTCATAGAATCCCCACCTACGCAAATGTTCTCCAAGAAAGGCTGACATAGACAAGTAATTGGTGTCAGAGCCATGGACTAAAACTAAATGTCAAGAAATGCATAATAGTATTCTTTGGGAAGTTATTCACTCCTGGTAACTATCATATTGACACCACACCTCTTAGAGTTGACCCAGTAGTCAGGGACTTGGGGGCACACAGAGACAGTAATCTAACCTTTGACCATCATGTGTCTACAGTAGTGAGGAAATCATTTTATGTTGTGCAACTTAAAAACAAAGGTATGGCATTTAGGTCAAAGGAGATCATTGTTCCATTGTATTTGGTATTTATCAGAACTATTATAGCAATAACCCATGCCTGGGTGTGGGTAATGCTGGATTTACCCACGGTTGGCGTGGTTTGGTCCTGAGGGCAAAGCCCGAGGGACCAAACAAAGCCAACCGTGGGTAAATACAGCATTACCACCAGAAGTGGTTATTGCTATTATCATGACATTATTTAATTAAAGAAACTATTACTTTTCTTAAATAATGGCATAGTATAATGCCTGTTTGCTGCCCTTCCGCAGATGTCTGGCATCCGGCAGTTCTGATGTACTGCGCGCCTGCGCAGTACATCAGAGATGAGCAAAAGCAACGGAGAAAGCAAGATCTCCGTTGCTTTTTTAGTGTTTAGCTATGTTAAATGGGTTTAACATAGCGAGACAGTTTTAAAATAAACAACGGAGATGTCCGTTGCTTATTTTAAAGCTGTCTCGCTATGTTAAACCCATTTAACATAGCGAGACAGTGTTTTAAAAACCGAGTTATACTAATGGAAAAAAGTCCGGGCGACCAGACCTTTTTCCATTAGTATAACTCGATTTACAACGGGCACGCTGGCCAATCAGCGTGCACGTTTTGGAATAATAATGGGGGGTCATGGTATAATATTGAGTACAACACCCCCTTGGTACATACCTAGCCAGGCATATACAACAATTGGAATGTCCACAGAGGTTCTTCAGTAAAAGAATAATGAGCGGAAGTAACATACCCTATGCAGACTGCCTCAAGGCCCAGTCCCTGTATTCTGTCTCCTACAGGCTGTTGAGGGGGAAATCTATGCGTGGCATACAAGGCATTGTCAGACCCCACCCTGATGGACCTGTTGCATATCTGCAAAACAAACAGCAACAGAATTACCATTCTAAAGACTTAAACCTTCCCTGTGATATAAATAGTACCTGCTGGCGAGATAGGCATGCATTCCTGAGACCTCTCTGGAACAGACTTCCCACCCATGTGAAGCAGAGATCCTCCCTAACCCAATTCAAGTGTAACTTGGAAATTGGATGGGGAATAGGAAATTCATGGATGCAAGCAGCCTGTAAATGGTTCATCTCCCAAGCCCCTGCTTACACTTATCAAAGGTACCAGAACTTGTCAGAGATTTTGGGATGCATGGCTAAGCTTAAAAAGATCCTTGTAGTCATTAGTCTTGTACACACCTATGAACCTAGAAAATACCCATTTGTTTATCATGAGTGCTGTAACAGTCATATTTTAAATTCAGATAAAAATGTGTTTTTGCTACCTTAAATGTGTGTGTAACACTTTTTTGGAAGAACTGTCTTATGAAATACAATATTAATAATTCATTCTGTTACCTAAACTAGTTAATTTAAACTCTAAGTGTGTAAGCTTGATTTCAAGGCTGACGTTTATTTGGGGGAGGGGCAATATCTGTTATGTAAAATATTAAAGGTGAATGTGTTGAATAGTAATATAGCTCTTGCTATTATAAGATGGTAGTTCATAGATTCATAGGTATATACTAGGCTAATGAGCACCAGGGTCTTTATTAGCCTTGCTGTGCAACCCAGCCTAATTGTATCCCTATGTATCATAGGTGTTTTTTTAGGAGGGGGTATGTTAGAAAGTTTCTAGAGGTTATGTGGGGGGTATGCTAGTTTGGGCATTAGTGTCTGCCTCAGTCTATCAGTGACATGGGTGCCAGACCTGGGATGAATTTCTGATTTCCTATCCATTGGTCAAGGTTATGCTTGAATAGGGTTAGGGATGGACTCTGCATCACATAAATGGGGAGCCTGTTGCACAACATGGGGATCCTCTGAGATACATATATGTCACCACAACATGTCCTATTTAGTTTATAAGCAAAATTTAAATCCTTAGATATAGTGGTGCTGAGGCCATTCATTTTGCATATGTGAAAAAGGTCCATCAGATCTGGATCCTGAGATGCCTTGTACACCAGTTGTTTATTTTTAGTCTAGTAAAGTATCATGCTTTGCTGTTGGCTAGCTTGTGGAATCTTGAGAATTTTGTTTTTGCAGATTGTTTGCAAATGTTATTTTTGGATGAGAGGGAAGCAATTTTAGGGAGACACTATTCTTTAAGTATGTCTGTAAGATACTTTCAGCAGGGTTAGTACTTCACTAATTTGCACTTCAGTATGTGCATGAGAGGAAAAGTTATTGTAACAAAATGAAGGCGGGTTTTAGAATAATACCACCACAACCACCACCACCACCAACAGCAATAATAATGATAATGTACAAATAATAAAACTAAACCTTAACTAATAAGAACTATTTCTGTAACTCTGTCCCCACCTTTATTTGGCAGCTCTGAGATGAAATTGAAATTAAAAGACACTCCCCTGGATTCATGAAGCTTGGCGCAAGGCCGGTTTAAGGCTTGCGCCGGCCGTGCGGCGTATATATGGAGTTGTAGTGCCATATGCATATTAATGAAGGCGTGCAGCCGCCACAGCCACGTGCATAGGAAACGTGCGTGAGTGCATGGGGCGTAACGAAGTTGCGGAGGGAGGCGTGTCAATGTCGGCTGTCGATGAGCAACCTAAACTGCTGAATATTATAGTCTGCCTGCAGTAATAATCGCACCTATCAGTGTCCGTGGAGACTGAAATGTATACAAAGCATGCAAGATAGTCCCTGCGAACAGAAAATGAAGAAGCAAACACAAATGCATGATAGGGAATAACAGGTCCCTACCCTTGAACAAATGACAGAAAAAACGTGTGCCCGTAGTCCAACGTAGTGTTGATAGCTATACCATGTGGAAGTGAAACATATCATATGCTAGGGTGCCGCCAGGAGGTACGTCCAGCCCAATGGAGAGGGTCACCAGCTGACCCATAATGTGAGGGAGGGTACATAGCTGTGCAGATGTGTCCATAACAAAATACACGAGGAGAAATGTAGATATATGTAGTGACTGTATGTCCAAATCATATCCCACAAGGGATGTAATAGTCACATACAAAAGGTATGTCTGTATCCCACATAACAAATGTGATAGGGAATAGAATACACATGTAAACAAATCAGGAGCATAGAAACATCTACAACAATAAGGACACATGTAGGCCGAAAGGAACAGTATGACCCGTACCATCGACTAAGAATACCACATGTCCCACTTTGCGAGCGACAGTACCGCTGCGGCCAGATGTGTCCTGACACAAGCTTGTAAACATGACAAATGTGCAGAGATTATAGGACATAATTATCCCTCAGACGTCATGTAATAGTGGCATTAAACAGTTGTTCTCCACACGTATATTACATAAATGTCATAAGAAAAAGAATAAGCCACCGAAATGCTACAAGACTAAAGCTTAGATATAGGCAAGAGTTGTAAGTTCTATCTGCCGAACTGACCGTGGGTATGTGTCGGCGTGTAAAATGTGTTGTGTCCACCGCAAATGTTACATTGTGGCCAATTGGAAAGGTGGAAACAGTACCGTAGACTGTGGGGAGGCATTGTCCACAACAGTCGGATATGTGGAAGGAATAGCATGGACATAGGAAAAGGTGCCATCCCCCCAATGAGTACAACAGGTCTGCAAAACCCGGGAGTCATCGGTAGAAGCCAAACTAGTATGTGACACAGCCGAACGGGTAGTACCCGGGTATACCACCTAAGTAATGAAAGTGAAGTATGGGCATGTACTTATGTGTGTGAGGTATAGCACGTGGGAAGCAAACATGGCAGGGTAGTCCACACAACCATAAAGGTACCCGATACCTGTAGGGCAGTCAGTGTGCTACTCTGGCCGTGTCATGGCCCAGCAACAAAAGTAGTGAGCTATCGGATGTGAGTAATTTGCATGTGAGGGGTGTATGGGTAATGGTAAAACCCACAAAGGCGATACTGTGTCGTATGCAGAAAAGGTGAACCAGAGGTATAGGAGGGGGCAGCGGGTGAAGTGGACATAAACACAAACACATGGAGAAACAGCTGCAAGACAAGCAGACAGGCCATAGTGTAGAACACAATCCCACAAACATATGTATCATGTAAATGTGCGACCAAAATGTATAGATATTTCACCATCACATACCCACAGGTTGGTCCTGATGGAACTGGCCATAACAAATGCAACACACCTGGCTGCATAATGGGCTACCCAGCATACCCTCCACATCACACAACCCACCCCCGTAACAGAACGTCCACCAAATCCACCCGTACGTGGCCCACTGGTTCGTTGCAGACACAGCTACACATACCGACCCCTACGCATATGTAGTAGGTATTGTCGCCCTAGGCAGTGTCAGGATAGCAAACCATGTATTCCCTGCATGTTAAACCCCCTGCACATTTTCATAAAGCCAAAATACATTTCAATATCGTTTTTGTGTGGAATGGTCCAATTCCTGGAATATCCCTTATGGGATAAGTAACCTGTGTAAATAGTAGAATGGGTATGACGACAAGATGTCCAATCCTGTAGATATCTGGACACAAGTCAGAATGTGAAGTAGAGGTCCAAGACACTGTCCAGACCTGAGTGGTCATGCATAACCTAGTACCCAGGATAAAACACTTTCCCATGACGCACGTGTCCCCACACAAATATGCAGGAGAATATATTGCACACTCGCATAGTGGCAAACGGCAGAAGGGTGAGGAAGACACCTGACATTAACAGGATAACCCTGATGAAGTGTGAGGGATACCTAGTGTGTGCCGGCATGACCGACCATACCTGACAACCTGTGTGAGCTAGATATCTGGACAGAGCCGTGAATACAAGTGAGACAAAGGTACAACAGCAGGTACAATATGCAAAGATAGCTGTTAGAAGTTATTCATGTATGTGCAGTCTGAGTACCCGGGAAGTCCACTGGGTGAAGAAGTGCCCAGTAACAGCGGAGGCCCAGGTAGAAAAGCTCCACAAGCAATAGAAGGAAATAAAGGCTACATAATGTTAAAGGTAAAATGCAAGAGTAAAAGGCATACAGTCAGGAAATACACATGCATAAAATGTGCATAATAAGACAGTGCAAATCCAGAGTTTTGTAGTGGTAATACAGAAATTTACAACAATGATATACCTGGAGTCAAGTGAGTGTCAGCTAAGTCTGGTTAAGCTGGAGGGTAGAGAGGAGCAGGAGTATGGAGAGCTCAGAGGAGTGAGATCCCTAGAATGTATAACAGGTGCAAGCAGGAATATATCCATGTGGCTGGATAAATATAGATATATCATAGAATGACAGTTTGCACAATGGCATTAATGTCCAGAGTATGAAGTCTGAAACTCAACTGTCTGTCAGCACATCCCGACATCTGTCTCTAATGCCGAGCTACTGCTGTGCCAGAACACAACAGTGTATTACAGAAGTTCGTACCATATCACTCAACTGTCCAGATATTCGCAGAATGACCAGAGTGTTGGCTCATATTGTTGTGTGCCTCCGACAATCTGCGTCTGTCCGGTAAATAGGTGTGGATTGACTTCACGAAATAATGAGGATTAAGTATAACACTCCACATCCCGCAGAAGAGTCATGATAATGCAAAACCTAGTATTCTATCAACCTTATAAGCTTGTAAGGAAACTAGTTAAAATGTGTCCCTCTTACTCTCCCTATCATGTAGGGTTTGCACAGATTTGTTGCTCAAAGAGGTTGAGAGGTATGGTCTGTACATATGTACAGTAACAACCCATGACATTTGTGTAATGTACAACTGCATACCTGTAGTCACATCATGTCCAAGAAAATAATCCCCGTATGAATGAATACAGGTAATAGTCAAATGTGAATGGGAAACCCCTCACCATGGAGTATGGACTGTAACAACCCCACCCATAATATGTACAGCCAACAGAATAAGCTCCTGATAGGTGCCCAAACACGTGTCTATAAACACAGGTAAAATGTTCATAATAGGGAGAAGCTCCCTGTCCATATGCTTCATCTGAGATTTGAACTCGGCCAGGGAAGTTCCGTTCACCAGGCGGACAAGCCTATACCCAGATCACTACATGAACACCCTGAAAATTAGAAACGTGTATGTGATATGACTATATGCCCTGGTGTTCTGCATATCCTCGGAGTGATTAACAATGCAGCTGGGGTCCACAGCAGTAGGCAATAGGGAATGTGTAATATGTAGTACCGCGTTTCTCACAGCAGGGGAATGGATGCCTGTGTTGTAAGTGAAGTGGTGAGGCATATGTTGATGTAGCTAAGTACTATGGGTATGCATATCAATGAGGCAGAACAGCAACAGAATACTGTTTCCGGCATCCGTCCAACGTGAATGCAGTCCCGGTTGACCTACGACCACTGCAGATATCCCTGTAAAGTGTAATGAATGCGTTCATGCTGTACACACAGTTAAATACGTAAAGGTGAACCATGTGTTTCACACCAGTCCATAAACCGGACTACAGATATGTAAGTGTTATGGTCAGAAGTATGAAAGGCCACGCAAGCACACATATCTATTAAACAGATGTTACCCACAACATGTATATGCAAGTGCGCCTGTGCGTGTGTGATCCGCTCACAGCATAGTAAATGAATGCTGTTTCCCCCACGTTATATATACATGGCTCAAACCTGTTAACCCTGTAAAGTATGAAACCGGACAAAGCCATGTAAACTACTGGTACAAATAGGGACAATCCCCAGATATGTGCCAGAACAAACATAGAAAGTGGATAGAATAACGGGTGTGTCAGTAGCATAGATTCTCTGAAGGGTATGCAGACGTAACCTGAACTGCTTGCCAGTATTTCCCAACATAAGTCTTTAATGAAATGCCACTAAATTGCCAGATAGACACAAGGTTATGAAAAACACACCGAAGATAAAGAGGCAACCAGCTGTGCATTCTGCAACAATCTGTACAGTGGAAAGGTATGGTATGAATAGAGATATATGTGTATACACATAATCCACAGACGTAAACCAAAGCAAATTATGAAATGAGGACTGTACATGTATATATGTATACACAACAAACATATGTCCCATAGATATGACATATGTACATAAATAGGCCATGGCATAGCTATTATGGGTAGACAAACAGACATGCACGGAAGGTGAATAAACCGCTGCTTTCCAAACCATTGGCCAGAAAGTGACAGTCCGGCAAGTTCTACACTTTAAACATGAATATAGGTGTCCATTGCAGGACCCCAAAAATTGATCCATATGTAGTGTCAACCGTCATTGACACAAAAGAAGTGACCTCAGCAAATACCATATAGCTGTACATGCAACAGTAGCAGGTGCAAGGGTAATAACACGTGTCGATAGAATGTATGACGTACGAACTGATATCCGGAGAGTGGGGAGTGTTTATAAGTGTCTCCACACTTTAGTACCGCACACATTAAACATGTGTAATGGGTACTGTGGAGGGGTGTCAGGTATGGGAATCATGGGTATGCAGAAATGGGCCTAGGTGTTGTTTGGCACAGATTTATTAGGTCCGCCCCTTGGGAGTGATGTGGGTATAGCACACGCCTATATTCTCAATAATGGGGCAAACCATCCACTGGATATTGCGTAAACCATTGTGGGAATATGCAGGGCCCTATATCAGTGTCATGTAGGCGATTATCATGGATGGACATGTGTACGACCAAGATGGTAACCATACCTGGCAAACTGTCAGAATAAGACAGCTGCACTAAGGCATAGTACATGAAATACAAATAGGGACTATATTAGATATACCCCAGACAAAGTCAGAATGTTGATAGAATACTGGCGTAGTCAGGAATACGAATGTTATGAGTGTTACTAATCATGACATAGAAATGTCAGTCGCTATTGTCTAACCACACAGTTCGTAATGCCTTGCCAGTAATTTACCAGAAAGGCACATTATTATGACAAATGTAACAAGAGCAAAGGTCAAACGTCAGGGTGTTTACCCATAATGTGTACAGGTGAGAGGTATGAAGGTAACCTGTCCAAAATACATGTACAGAACTAGTGATACTAGGTGGACAGGTGAGAAGAAAGACGTCAGGACATATGACAAAACATGTACAAGTCATAAGCATGTACTTCGACAAATATGAATGACAATGTATGCCCTGTGAAAGTCAATGTGGAAGGTTAATAGACTCAAAAGAAATGTGTCCCTCAAGGTGTGATGCAGTGTCACCGTTACAATGTCCAGTCCTCCATACTCGTAGGTGAGCTCTGCCACTGATGGAAAGCACAAATACCGACGTACACATAAGGTACATGATAGAATAATTAGTGTGGATAAGCACCTGTTGGCCTTTATGAGGAATACAACCCTCTGGGTGGGTGTGTCCTGCAATATAAATGTAATGGCATTTGGCCTGTGATGCCGCCATACAGTGTGTGTATTGGTGTCAGAAAATTGATATCTTGTATCAGACACATACTCCGCAACTGTACAGATTTACGCAGAATGTGCAGAGTTTTGCCTCATATGTTTGGTGTGTTCCTCTTAAAATCAGTACCATTCTGGCAAATTCTTGAGAACTGAAGTCATTAAATAATGACAAACATGTGAGTTTAGGACACCAAATCCGTCAGAAAAGTCATACTAATGCAAAACCTATTATTGTGTCAACTATCTATGTTTGTAAGAGCAATATTTATATTATGCCCCTATGTGTCCCACTATCAGTTAAGACTTTGTCCAGATGTTTGCTCTAGGAGGTTGAGTCGTATGATTAGAAACAGATACATGTGTGAGGAAGCAGCATTAGCGACTGCAAGATAACTCAGAAGGTATGAAAAGCGCTGCAGTAGGACATTCAGTACTGTCCGCATGTATGTGCTGACATGTCAAATGACATAGCAGTCTACATGAAGTACCTATAGGGCTGTCACCTTTACAAATGATGATAGTGGGACATACCCACAGCCATGCACACAGCACAAATAGACATACACACAGCAAAACTAGGCCATGATACATGAAGCCTCCAACGTGTACGAGTAGAGTGAGAGTACAGCAAGGACAGGTGTCTGCCAAGCTATACAACAAACGCCTGTAAGGGCATGTAACACCGCCTGTAACATGAATGTTGCACGGACAATGTTGGGATTTGCAACATACCCCATTGGTATGTGAAAGCTATGCAAATATGTGATACATGAAACAGTCAGCTGTCCATGCAAGAGCAGAGTTATATATATATATATATATATATATATATATATATATATATATATATATATATAGATACAGACATACACACACAGACACACACACACACGTGGCGGGGTTGTGAGCAGAACACGAATGTAACCACTGTACCACACAACAGCATTACGCAGTGACAGAACATGCAATCGTGATTAGTAGATCATGGCAATCACACAGGCATATGTCTAGCCTGTAGACAGTGGCATCAAAGGCAAAGACGCTGCACAGATGTTATGGTGAGTGAATACTGCAAAAGCAATGTACTGTTGTCATGCAGCTGGAAACACACACACACACACTTGGCAGAGCTGGGAGTCGAACACACCTAACTACCCTATCACACTACAGCATGATGCATTTACAGAACGCGCTACCAAGATTACTAAACACAGCAGTCCCACAGGCATTCTTCTAGGTGCGTGTCGACATCCGCAAAGGCAAAGACATTAGCAGGATATATCTGTGGTGTGAAGCGTCTAAAAGCATAACCTGAGTCCCCAGGCGGACGAGAGCATGTGCACACACACACACACACACACACACACACACACACACACACACACACACACACACACACACACACACACACACTTGGCAGGGCTGGGAATTGAACATACACCTAACTACCCTATCACACTACAGCATGAAGCATTTACAGAATGCGCTACCGAGATTACTAAACACAGCAGTCCCACAGGCATTCTTCTAGGCGCGTGTTGACATCCGCAAAGGCAAAGACTTCAGCAGGATATATCTGTGGTGTGAAGCGTCTAAAAGCATAACCTGAGTCCCCAGGTGGATGGGAGCATGCGCACACACACACACACACACACACACACACACACACACACATACACACACACACACTTAGCAGGCCTGGGAATCGAACTTACAACTAACTACCCTATCACACTACAGCATGACGCATTTACAGAACCTGCTACCGAGATTACTAAACACAGCAGTCCCAAAGGCATTCTTCTAGGTGCGTGTCAACATCCGCAAAGGCAAAGACATCAACAGGATATATCTGTGTTGTGAAGAGTCTAAAAGCATAACCTGAGTCCCCAGGCAGACGGGAGCATGCGCACACACACACACACACTTGGCAGGGCTGGGAGTTGAACATACACCTAATTACCCTATCACACTACAGCATGATGCATTTACAGAACGCGCTACCGAGATTACTAAACACAGCAGTCCCACAGGCATTCTTCTAGGCGCGTGTCAACATCCGCAAAGGCAAAGATGTCAGCAGGATATATCTGTGGTGTGAAGCATCTAAAAGCATAACCTGAGTCCCCAGGTGGACGGGAGCATGCGCACACACACACACACACACTTGGCAGGGCTGGGAATCGAACTTACACCTAACTACCCTATCACACTACAGCATGACGCATTTACAGAACGCGCTACAGAGATTACTAAACACAGCAGTCCCACAGGCATTCTTCTAGGCGCGTGTCATCGTCCGCAAATGCCAGGACGCCGGCAGGGATTGTATAGAGAGTGTACGATCAGACATAGTACTGTCCCACGGTAGATGTACACAAACACACGGCAGTGGTGTACTCGGGGCAACTATACATGTATGGAGCACTACAACAACAATACATAGACACAGTACGCACCACAGACAGTACACCCTTCAAGATAGTCACCCAGTGTGTACTCGGTAGGCATCCATCCTGACATTGAATACGGAAATCTGTTGCCTGGATGACCACCATGGCAATACAGGATGTCAACGGCCATGCCCATGCATAGAGGGACATCACCGACACAAGGTGTCACTGGCCATGGCCGCACACCAGGTAATATATGTCAGTTCGGACTGTACTGTGTGTCGATCTACACAACCGCATACTGGGCATGCTCACACACTTAGCTGTTGCAAAGGGCCGTCCTGCATGCAGATGGAGTGTAAACACAGAAGGTCTCAGTTTGGACTGTACCATGTGCCCATCTACACAACTGTGTACATGGACTGTACTGTGTGTCCATCTACACAACAGCATACTGGGTATGCTCACACCCTTAGCTGTTGCAAAGGGCTGTCGTGCATGCAGATGGAGTGTACACACAGAAGGGCACAGTAAGGTATAACTGTCCTCACGCACAGGGTGGTCACACACATGCAGTGACCTGTACACACTCAGCTGCCATCACAGCTGTCACAGGTGCAGGTCACACACATACACACTGCAGTGTACACTGTAGCTGTCAAGTCATCACCATGTCGTCGGTGCAGCAATACACAGCCTTACAGTACCACAACACCATGTGACACATGACCACTGGGCTGTACAGAGGTGTACACCAGCTGTGCAGAGTACACATGTACCGACAGGGATCCAACAGGTGTTATGCATTGCAACGATACCAGTATACATGAACAGGTCAGCTCAAGACATACCACGGCCCTTACACAGCTGTGACACATGACTGTTGCTGTACACCAATGAACACACGTCTGGATATGCCATACATATGATTGTGTGGATGTGTGCATGGACTGCACATACAACACATACATACATAGCATAGCCTTTGATGTACCTCGTGCATAACAGTGGCCTAAGCAATGCTACGCACGCAAATGGAAGGTGGGTCCATGTCTGTTGAATGCTCACACTACAGGGGGTAGCAGTGTTGACCGGGACACATACCCTTGTACTGGTCACCTGTGACACCCGTGATATCATACCACAGTCCATGTGTTATGTATGTCAACACACATGTTCAACAATAGCAATGCATACAAACATGGCAACAGGAGACACGTGACATCTGTACTGTGCATGCAGCAACCATGCATGTGCAGTGGCCGATGTCCGTAACATAGTTGCACCTAACTATGACATGCAGTCGCAATGCAGCCACATCACTGACACCTGTATACGGTGACATACAAACAGCACGTATGGAGGGATGTGTGTACATAAAGTGGTGAACCACCTGTGTAGATGTATGTGTGCAGGGGGTGGCTCACAGTTGTGTCACACACCATCCTATCATGCCATGTGCAAACAGTACGCTATGTCACTGTTACGTGATAGTGCTGACATAACGCATACACAGCGGTCAGGTGTTACCAACTATATGTCACATGGCACCTGTAACACCTACAACCTCCCATGTGCATATAGCAGCACAATTGCCAGACATAGCGTTGGTACACATAATGCAATCAATACCGCTGCATGTCTATCAAACGTGTCATCATATGGCAGGTGTATCATTCCCAGCACTTCCATGTGTGTCCAAATGTGTGACTAGAGATGCCACATATCGTGGAGATTATGTCCCAGTTGTTACACATCCCTGTACACTGTTGTAGAGATCTGTACATACGTCAGTGTGGGAAGCATGACGTTGGCTGGTGTGGTGCATCACACATGTCGGCTGTCCGTATACACATGTGTGGTCACCACAGTGTGTGTGTGTATGTATGTATGTCTGGTGCTTGGTGTGAGGGTGTATGCTAATATACAGTGAGAAATGATCACTAACCCCACGTGGTGACTAACCCATAATGGTGATGTAGTGCACTACCCTGTTGATGCCATAGGTCCCAGCCATACTGGCTAATTGTGCACGTTCCTTCTCTGTGACACGTCATGTGGGTGCATAGTACTGTGAGGGTGATGACCACATAGGCAAGGGTCCCCACCTCAACACTATGGGGTGTGCATTATAGTGGTGTACACCCCGTGAATGTGGCTGTGTTCCCATACTGTTACAGGGTCCTACTGCTACACAGTGTGGCCTCCAGCTACCAAGTGACACCTCACATCATCATTGGCCAGACCACTGTGTACAACCCCTGCACCATGTCACCATACATGTAATGTGTCCTGCTATGTATGTTACATCTCTGTCCACTGTAGCCTGTGCCACTGACCACATGCATCAGGTGCAGTATATGTGTGGACATCTGTGTCATGTTGGTGTTTCCAACAGTCAGGTTGAGGGTACATGTAGCATGCTGATATTGCCAGACATGCCTGTGAGTAATCCACAGTTACACGTGGGGGACTGCAAACACTGCTACCTGTAGGCACATGCAAGTACACCATAGGAGGGAACCAGTGTATCACAACCAACATGGTGCTACAGATGTAACCGAGACACATACCGTGAACACATCACAATGCATGCTGCACCTGAACTACATGGTTTGACCGGTGCATGTCGACAGTACACAACCTATGTCACATGCACATCTCTCAGTATTCACACACAACCACTGCAACACACACATCCCTCACTATGCATACACAGGTAATATTACATACACCTCTCACTATTCTGTTCACCCTGTGCATCAGAATATTTGAGCATATCCCTGCACCGATGGTGTGGATGACAGGGATGCAGCACAGGCTTCGTCATATGCACAGGGTGATATGTTTGCCACAGGCATAGGCTGCACCAATGGATGACATCATGTGTGTGTGTAAGGGCCGGTGATTTGATTGGACATGTCTGTTCAGAATGCATGTGGATGTTGTGGAGCCCTACAGTTGTGTATGTGTGTACACAGTTCTGCCATTTGTGAGGCCTACACAGGGTATAATTGACAGCTCCAATTTGTACAGACCAGGTTGTACAGCTCACTGTGTCCGTCCATGGCCACGTGACCTGTGCCTGCCTGGGGTTGCACGGGCACTACCAGGTGGAGGTACAGAGTGGCTACTGTCCGACAACACATGTCTGCTGGAACCGTGTCCCCGCTGATAACGTCCAGGGCCATGTCCACGTGGCCTGCTGTGTCCTGGTGTGGACAGCGCAGCACCAGCTGCACTGCTACTGCTACAGGCACTATGGGAGCGGGCATGTGAGGTGGCACGCTCACGTTGACCTACACTAGGTGGTGTTGCTGGCCTACGTCCATGTGGCCTACGCCTCACTCCTACCAGATGTTCCAGCACAGACAGCCCACGCTCGCGGATTGCCATGCCACGGTCAAGGATTCCGACCATGTCACCCAATCGCCTATCCAGAACATCAGCAATCTACTGTTGAGCATTTGTCAATGCCTGGATGTTGTCATTTAGGGTATGGATAGCAGCCCTCTGCAGCCTCTGCCCTTCTCTGTTCTGCCATTCAGCACATGCCTGTGCCGCCATTACAGTCTGGAACATGCGTCTGGTGATACCAGCTGCTGCGCTCTGTCCTGCAGGTGCATGTCGGCCAGACATCCTCCTACGAGCAGCACTGGCCACATGTCTGTGCGGCACATCTGCAGTCATTACACTGACACCATGGTGTGTAGACACACCTTCTCTAGCCACCACACGTTCCTGTTCCACGCTAACAGACACTGACTGTCCTTCCTCTATGGCCACTGGTGATGCGGTATGTGTTGGCAGCAGAACTGTGTGTGGGGAAGAGGGGGGCATAGCTGGGATGGTAACCATTGGCACAGAGTCAGCCCCTGACAACCCTGCCTGTACCTCATGCATATGTTCATCACCGCTAGTATCTGTGGAGACACTAACATCAGATGGACCGCAGGAGGGTAACGCACCTACATCACCTGTGAATGCAAAGAAATACTGTAAAGTACAATAGACACAGACACACACAGACAAGACACACACAGACACAGACACACACAGACACACAGATACACACCCACAGACACACAGACACACACCCACAGACACACACAGACACACACACACAGACACACAGACACACACACACACACACACACACACACACACACACACACACACACACACACACACACACACACACACACACACACACACACACACACACACACACACACACCATGCATGTGATTTGACAGATGGCATGCAGCATGCCTGTGATACAGCAGACGGCATGCAGCTCAGACATTAATAGTGTTAGTAAGCATACATCCCTGGGGTGCACACTGCAGCAAGCAGGTGTCATATCAGTAGCCATGCAGTTCACACAATCATGGTAGTATGCATGCATCCCCGTGATACACCATGTGGCCCAGGACAGGATAACAGTACACATGGCTGACGTGACCTTGACATGTAATCTGCTGACATGTGCATTAACATGCATACATGTCTGACAATGGTGTCCTGACACATGTACAGCATCATAATGGGCTTCACATTGCAGTGTTGTCTGTATGCCCTACAGATAGAATGCATGTTTAGCAAATGTGCATGAGCATGGGAGGGTAGTGTGAGCCGTCTACATTGCTATACAGTGTGAAGTACAGACACTGTGCCATTGTATGGCATCATGAGGCATCTATATTGCTGTAGAATGCATAATATGTACACATTGCATAGCCATAACTGCATGCTATGACACAGTCGTGAAGTTCAACAGATCATATATGGTAGACTTCAGTGACACCTCCAGTAGCTGTGCACAGGCTTTTAGGATGTCCAGTGTACCACATCAACTGTATAATCGGTCAAGTAAGGCTATAATTGGACCATGTGTGGACAATGTGCAACAGGGTGTATATACATCCCATCTAATGTGTGGCTACATGTCTCTGGCCATCCCCCATGGCCATGTGTGCACATGTGTTGGCCAAATGTGTGTGATGGCCATCTATCTCATGTCTGTGTTGTCCCATATGACATACACCCATAGATGTCAGATATGTCACAATCCACAGGGCTATGCAGGCAATGGGTTGTATGTTTGGTATGTGGGGTATAGGTCATGCGATAGTGTGACAATATTGCAGACAGAACACTACGTGTCTGGGGGACATGTCAGGTGGCACATCACAATGTGTGCACCCAATGCAGGGACATATGACACAATGGTGACACCTGTGGGCTGCCCATATCACAGCTCACTGTGTGGTACTGTGTGCATACCACACATGTTGTTCCAATGCATACTACATATGCCTCCATTGTAGAACACCTCCACCGTTGTATGCACAGCTGACCACACATGTCGCAATGACAAGTACTGTGGTTTCAAGTCGGTGTATCATTTCATTTGTATATAGTGCACATGGGTGGCCTGTGTGAATGATGGGTGATGTGACCTGTATATCGTGACTGGAACAAACATCAAGTGTGCAAGTGTTAACTGGCCACATGGCAAATAGATCTACACTGTAACATGCCTGATACTGATGACAGTCTCACCTGCAACGGACTCATGTCTGTGCGGCACACCAGAGGTACCTGTATAGGGGTGACACAGCAGTATGAACATTATCCATGACTGTATGACAGCCACAGGTTGCACTGTGCATGTTAACACATTCACCTGTGCAATACCATATAGTATGCACATGTGTGCATACACAGAGTAGCATACTGTAGTATGCAGCATGTGTGTCCACATACCTTGCATATGTTGTTACTTTACATAATGTACAGTGACACATGCAACTAAATGGGATATAATAACAATATGTGCAGTACTGACTTACCAGGCAACTCCAGGCTCATTGGTTGGGAGACACCCACCTCCATGATGGCAGCTAGTGTTTGTGGATGCTGTTCCTTGGGTGTCCCCAGACTGGCCAGTAGCTCCTCGGTGTGTGTGAGTGGGGGCTGGGTTGGTGACCCACCACCTGTTCCACCTTGTTCCCTGGTGATTGCAGTGGCATGCTGTTTTGCATGTCGTATCAAGTCCGTGCAGTGTCTGCGCACCTACTGGTAGGTGTGGTTATGGCCACCCACATAGTTCACCCTCCTGCATAGATCCTGCCACAGGTCATCCCGCTGCTGGGCATGCTGTGGTACATGTCTGAACAACAAGTCATAGTTCTCATGTTGCTGTGGGATGAGGACATCATCCTCCTGGTGGCTGTATGCTGGAAGGCGTGTACGGGGCATTATCTGTAAGACATAATGATGGTGATAGGTCACAGTTTCAGAGATGTACAGAGATACTGCTGCACATACATTTCTATGACATCTACTACATCTGCACAGTTATCTTTGCAAAGCATCATGACACTGACACGACTGACGTGTTTGTGTCACACACATGTCATACCCATTATGCATTGGATATCATCACCATATATGTGTGTCACCTAATTACAGTGTTCATACTCCATGTGAATGCTGTCTTGCTGTGGGCATGTCTATTTGCCTGCACTTGTGTTCTTACCTATCTGCACATGCCTGGATGTGTCCACGGTAATGCTGTTGACCTTGATGCTGTGCATATGTCACATATCAACACAGACACAGCTGTAATGGACTTGAGCAGTGACAATGCACACATATGCATGGACACCTGTACATGCTTGTGTTTTGCCATATACATCTACACTGCACTGTACAACTGTTCGACATCCTGCCACGGATCGCCTGTGTTGCACATGTGATAGACATGGGACAATGGCTAGTCAGACGTCATTCACAGGGATGGTTATCAACCATAGCATGTGCGGGCAAGGTTTCCAAGCTGTAACAGACAGCCATTATGCCACCGCAAGGTGCATCAGTGCCACATTACTGATCCAGTCAGTTGATAGTACATCTACCATGCGGCCATCACACCATGTATGACTGGGATGACATGTGCAGCTTTGATGGACAGGGTTGCATGGTATGTCGGGAGTATGTCACATATATGGCACAGGGATCTGTCCAGCCTGTGGCGATCCTAGTATTAGGACGGTGGCTGTCCATGACATATGTCTTACAGATCAGGATATGGACATGTAGCATGTCCATCATCATGGTGTAGCAAATGTCTTTCTGCAAGGTAGACAGCATGCTGCATAGTGGAGGTGAGGATTGTGAAGGCTGGTATCACCCATCCACGCATGGCCATTACCCCTTAAAGGTGGTATGTGATCCAATATTGGTCACCACAGTGCTGTATATGCCTGTCCAGTGATCTCCATGCTCATGGATGGCACCCTGACATGACATGGGTACCTCATATGACTACCTAAGGGGCCTGGGGACATCACCAAGTCAGGGGGTGCACTGCACAGCACAGCACCATCCCTTACACAGTGTCCATAATGTTGACCACAGCCTAGGTAGTAGTTAATGGGTACAGGGATGTTCAACTAGCAGTGACAATGCTGGTATCATCCATCAGACTGTGCACATATGTCACACACCTCACCCACACAGCCCATTCTGTATGTTGTTCACAACACTGACACAGCTATACTCATAGGTCATGGCCATTCACAGCCTTACATACACAGATGCCTAACATTTGTCTGTGTGGTATGGGCTACAATGAAGGTGGAGTACAACACATTAACCCTGTTCTACTGTAGCTGGCACTGGTGTGATGTGCACATGTCACTCTTGCACCTTTTGTAGTTGTGAGTCTGTCAACAGGCTACTGGTGGAACACTCCTGTGACATACAAAGGTATTTTTAATCTAACATCCGTGCTGTCTTGTACATCTGTACTGCTAACATCTACAGTGATAATGGTTCATGGACATGCACACCATACTCAGCAGAGTTATAGTGCGGTGCCACCCATAATGACTGTCATCACCACTTGTGGGTTGATATTATCCAACACCTATCTGTATTGTATGGTCATGCTAGGCACTTGTTCAGAACTTGTGAGCATGTCATGAGCTACTGATTAATATAGCATCCATTCCATGCCATTTCCCACAGGTACACTGGCTGTCCTACACTTCCCAGCTTGCTTATGGTACAACAGCTGTTGTACACACGTAACGCACATATCCTGTGGGACATGGTTGTATATACAGGCATGTCCAACTGTCACGTACCAGTGCTACTGCCTGTCTATATGATGGATATGTCGTACATGTGGCAATAGAGCAATTGTCTCATGTACACATTCAATGCTCACCTCCCAACATATGACACTACAGCCTGTGGGGGATGCACTTCTGCAGCCGTGCTGGGGCATAGCTCTCAAGTGTACCTCATTACGAGGAACGTACCTCATTTGGGGTCTTAAAAAGTGCATGTTCCTCAAGGTTCCACATTGAAAGGGTCTGTCACACATTCATTGTTGGAAATTGTTTAACTGCTAGCCATGGCTAAATAGATGAGAATCATATTAATTCATTAGAATATCTTTTTTATACGTAAAACCAGCCTATTTTAGCCATCATATGCCCTTCTTAGTTGAAGCTGTTAGTAAGCCAGTAGTAAGTGTTCCACGTTTTGCCCATTTGTCACACATTATGAGGGCTAATGTTCCTCATTTTGGGGACAGGAGGTTGACAGCTATGGCTGGGGGTAATGCTGTCACCAACCCTGACTGCACCTGACAGTCATGTGGGGATGTGTAACATTCACAACACACCCCACCCATCACATAGTCTCACATGATTTCCACCACAGGCCACACCTACGAGGACAACTTGTTCAGTACGTCTCCATACTCTGTGTAGGCACCAGAGGTAGCCCCCATCATGGAAAACAACATCACCAACTTATAGCCCACAGACTCATGTGTGCCCATCACATACAGCCAACAGGGAGTTATAACATTCCAAACACACCAGTCATAGGTGACTCTGTAGGGAGTCACACTGCAGTTCCACACAGCAGGCTACACAAGGCGATAGTCGCTTACATCTTGCTGTCGGGTAACTGGTTCTGCAACATAACCTATGCACCCATGCCACACCTCACCAGGTATGATGTGACTGTCATTCTCCTTGTTAGTGTGACTGCCCTGAGATACCACTTCACAGACTACGTGTGCAGGGACATGCAATAGCTCACCAGTCTTATAGCCCTGAGGGTGTGGGCCAAGCCCTGGGGAGCATTATGCATTCGTCCGGACACAATACCACTGTACAACAACCGACTGTGTCACTTCAACAGTTGCCTATGCTCCTATTGTCATTCCACAGGCATCTGGTATCTGTCCACTTTGACTGACCTGGTCAAACACAATGCTGTGGCACAGATGACTTGCACCTGTCAGCCCTGGGAGTACAGCTCACATGTACAGCTCTTGCTGCTTCTATACTGCCTGTCTTGCACAGTTTCCAATAACAGTCACCGGCAGAACGGGAACTGGCAAGCACGACATGGGGTCATGTGACACAATGCTTGCATCTTCCTCTGTGACGCACGCAGGCAAGGCACACCTTATAATGCACCACTCCAATATCTCTGCAGTGACTGGGACCTGCCTCTAGGCTCTGCAGAGCACACCTGCAATGACAGGTTATAGACAGACCATACCTTTCAGGCACATACCTGGACCGGCACACCCACAGCTGAGGGGTTCCCATATCCCACTATGTTGTGCACACATCCTGGCTAGTTACTTAGCACAATGCATCAGAGGTGCTCCACGTACAACTAACTGTGTCCGGGACCGCTATACACATTGTAACAAGCTACAGATTCAACATCATACCCCATGGTTAACATACCTCATTTGTTGGTATATTGAACAGTGGGGCTCAGACAGCTACTACTGATGTGTGACTGACACTACCCCACACTTAACTGGGATAGCCACTCATGTACCGACACATCCATGAGTCATAACCTTCACTCTGCTGGATCAACCCATACACACCACCTCCAAGGCCAAAATTAACCTTGACATGAACACTACCACCATGTGATTGGTGTTACACACCTGGGGTTATCCCCTCATTGGTGGATTCCGAACATATGCTAATCAATCTTGTTAGCCACATCCTGGCATCACACCCATCACAGCATACACAGTACACGAGTACTACAACACCTACTACAGACGTCTTCTGACAGCGGTTGTTAACATCATGACACCCATGCAGATGGACGATGCACATACAAATGCTGAAACATACCCCAGTGCACTTCATTAGCATGTACACAACTGCATGGATCATGCTATTCCACACAGAGCCATGATGGTACACACCAGATAACAGATGCCACACTGGTGGTCATGTTCCATGGACATATGATGTACAACAACAGGTGTAGGCTGTTGCACAGTGGTGTACATTCCCATGGGTGGGGTAGCTCACTGGTCAGCCTTGGTAGGGCCACAGGATCCCTCATCACATACTCCAAGACTAGCTACGTAAACATTACTGCGACACATTCCGGGGTGTACCACTAGGCATTATGGTGGTATATCAGTAGTCGATGGCAACACCCACATCTGCTGTCACATACAACAGTCACTCAGGAACATTATCTGTACTGGGTGTGTAGCTGGTACATAGGTACCCATTGTACCTCTGAACTCAAGACTTCTACACACATTCAAGGGTACACCACCCCATTTAGGGTGTACCTTACACAACAGCTACAGCTTTACATACCACAACATAAACATGCCATGACGTTTACTGAGCTCCGACAGTTTAAGTATGCGGCTGCACTATGGACACCACATCTGTACACATTTGCATACTACATACTCAGAGGTGACCTCTGCTGATCAGACAGGGCCCATGTCCACAACATTTTTAATGGATATACTCCTCATATGCGACATAAGCAAAAGCCACTGTGAGCAACATGCTCATGGATATGTGCACACACGCCACAATGAGTGGGATGTGCTTGAGGGTTACATTCCCAAACCAGACACTCACCATGCTTTGGAACACGTGTCCTATGTACATCACACAGGGACACTCAGTAGCACTGTTTATGTGATACCTCCCTTGGTGGTTGGGAGACACGTGTAGGCCTGGGATCACTGCAGTGGCTGTACTGTGCAGAGGTGCAGGTGACACATGGCTCTGCTGTTCACAGGACACTAGAGAGGTGCTACTGGTGTGAACACTGTAGTTGTGCTTACACATGGACTTGCCAGACTGCATAGTACCCCACTATGCACCTGTGAAGCTATTACATGTCCTTTGTGCATGGTTACTTGGTAGCCCTTCCATTTAGATTAGCTATCATGCTATTACAATGTCCCATGCCTACAAGCCATATGTATCCTGTCATTGTACATGCCAATAGACGATACCTTTGGTATGCATGATATGCCTGTTATGCTGTGTAGAATATCTGTCATATCTACCTACAAAACTATACATTACACATATTTCACATAGTATCCCATAACGCAAAGCATACTTGCACAGCGGGACCACCTTAGATATTTCATTGACGTTATATGCCCATACACATGCGTGCTGTGACAGTATATCACGCTATGGCACGTACTTGATGGACATACCCTACCACTGACAGCGGGTTGTATGAAATTGTTCTGTTTAAAGCCCTCATGTAGCATCCCTTGTGGTGTCTGTGATGTGTACCTTGTGGCCCACTGCTGGACGCACAGTTTCTACAAGCGTTAGTGTGCTCAGCAAGACATCACTACATAAATACCTTTTCCCACTTTATGCATTGTGGACACGTTTAATTAATGCAAACCAGGCTATACATACAGTAAAACTAATTAATACAGATCATGCTATACATAACCTTACATATCGGGTGTTCTACATACCTTGTTATCGTTACAGAGTTTCGTCTCTATCTCTCTCACAGTGTTTCAACTGGTATTCGGTATGAGCATATGGTTTGAATGTCTGGCAAGTCATCCTTATATACGTCGATACCTGTAACATGTGGTTTCATCCCGCCAGTTGGTGTTCCTGAGTGACTAATTACTTGCATATCAGCTGTGCAGCTACTCCATTCGCCAATTACGCGGCAACAGTGGGGTATAATTGAATTCTCCACTTGGGCATTGCCTATTTGCCCTACCTTCGGGGAGATGGCCTGTATTGTGTTTTGTTATGTGTAATTGCAACTGCTATGCATGGAGACAAGTATACTTTGGATTCATGTCCCCCGTGGATTGTGTGTGACAGCTAGAGTATGTGGTTCAACATGTGGGTGTACCTGTCATCCCATCGTCTGATAACGGACTATTGCAAACAAAACCTGTAACATGGCTGTTTGTTCCACTATACAACACCTGCAGTTTTGCATGACACCTTTAATTGTGTCTCTCACACGGTATGTTGAGAGTTCTGCAGATGTAATTGACTGACTGGATGTTTGTGCTGCTATTACAGTCTGTATTGCTTTAGTTTCTAGTGTGGGGGATGTCGGTGGGTGTACGTAGCATATACAGGTTTGTGGGGCTTGCATTTCTACATATTCCATATATATGTATGTGGGCTCCGTCCCTAATTAGAGAGCTAACAGTTAGTAGACTTATGTTACGGGATTGTACATTGGGCCGTTGTTAATTGGTTTCTATATCATCTGCAGGTGAGGTTGCTACTTATATACCTCTGGAATTGCAGCGATATATCAAGGGATATGTGTAAGTGACAGCTATCCCTTGTATTTCTGACCCAGATATTTGCAGTCATTGCGATTGTGTTGGTAAAAGAACCTGTTTGCCATGGGTTGCCACATTTTCATATGGTCATTGTTGGACACTTGTGGGACACACAGTGGTGTTTACAGGCCAACACGTAGCCATGGTCAGTACACAGGTTAGCACATACTTTTATCCTCAATACATACCTATTGTTGTGGGACTTTGGCTACTTATCATATTGCATGTAACATTTACGTTTCTTACATACAGGCATAACTATTAAATACGACTATTACATTATATATGGGACATATTAATGTCCTAAAATCTCGGACATTTGCCCTTTGTACTGTTTTATGTCAGGACACACCTGCCCAGGGTGAGGCTGTCCCTCCTACTGGGGGACAGGTGGTAACCGTATGCCTATGGCTAGCTATACCCACACTTACTGTACTGATCTACCTTTGACTTGGCACTAACAGACACATGTTGCAGACACACACACACATTACAGTCACACGGAGACGCACATGGCACCCTCAACACACACATACACAGACTACGGCACTCACAAACACAGTTGAACACAGTACCTACGTGGACCGCAACACCGGCAGCAGTGACTAAATGTCCCCTCATTTCATCATACTATTACTCGCGGCTGTACTGTTCCGGTACTGTGTTCTATCGGTCTTTCAGCCTCGTGGTTACGCATGTCGGTATGTTACACATTCCATAGTTGGCAGCATCCTATTTATTTGTACCTCCAAGGTGTTATGAATGTCATTGACCTATCTATATATATTTGTGGCCAGTAAACTTTTAAAACTGGAAGCAAAAGGAGTCTGCAGCACAAATAAATTCTTAAGACTGTTTATTGTTAGCGCTTTCGGCTCGGACTATTCCGAGCCTTCTTCAGACAAAACAGTTAAACACTGACAGCTAGAGTTTAAATACTAACATCCATTAATCTCTTAATTAATTAATTAGTTGAATACAATTAATCTAAAAGTGTGCCTTAAAGCACAAAAATGTCTTTTATATACAAATCAATATTTTAAAACCATAATAAGATAAAAATCCATAGTGGCATGCCAAAAATATGCTTTATATAATATATTAAAAACGTGCAAGATGAAATAACTACCTAGAATACAGCTACTTATATTAAGAGTCAACAATAAAAATACAAAAAATATGCGAAGTCTTAGTTATAACTAAATGTTACACAAGTTTATAAATATTGAAAGTGATTATGTGCAATGGGTTAAAACAACTATAGGCCCATGATAAGGGTTACATTAGATTGTATACCTATAAACCTCTATCTATTTAATGCCAACAGTTTTAATACACATTTTATGGAGAACGCCTCATTTAATCCTGGAAAAGCTTGTGCATTTGTGGTAATTTGCCACTTTAATTCATCTAGCTCAATAAAAGCTGCCAGGGCCTCCTCTAATATCAAGTGTTCTTTGCTGTAAAATTAAGAATTTGAAACAATGAGATGGATTATTGTTAATATGCTTAGCTAAGGCGTTGTTGAGGTCTTTTTTGTTGATTGCGTTACAGTGCTCATATATCCATTGTTTAAATTTGCGTTCAGTTTTGCCAATATAGAAGGCATCGCATGTTTGACATAGAGCTGCATATGTAACTGCCTTAGTATTACAATTACATTTCTGGTTAAGATGGTATTCATTGCCATTGATGTTACAAATATTAGTAACTAAAATGTGTTTACATTGTTGGCAGAAGCCACATTTAAACATGCCTTTAACTTTAGAATGTGTGTAACATATGTTGTTTTCTTTTCTAAGATTTCTTTAAGGTTCGACCCACGTTTGTAGCTTATTTTGGTTTACTCCCTAATACTTTATGGAGCATTTCATTACTGCTAATAATTGCCCAGTTTTTATATAAGATGTTCTTTATGAGGTCAGAATCACTAGAAAATATGTGCAAAAAAACTTCTCTGATATGACGCATTAGTACATGTATTAGCTTTGTCAGAATCATTCACTATGACTTCCAAACTTGAACAACTACCAACTGCTGTATGAATTAAATTCAGTTCCTTCCTTTTGTGTGTGTTCAATAATGGAATGAAGTGACCCTGAATTCTTTTTTGTATGACTTCAAACTTAATCTTCCTGATGATATGGTTAGGATAACCTCTATTCAAAAACATTTTTTCTAACAAATTGCATTCTTCAAATAATTGAAGATTTATTCTTAGAAACATCAATTGATATTGATTTATATCACCTCTTTTTGATGTTAGCTCCAAAAATACCAGCAATATTTGGCACACCCAAGATACATAAATCACTGGAAGAGCCCCCATTTAGAATTATTGTCGATGGTCGAGGTTCAATCACATATGGGTGTGCCAAATATATTGACAGTATTTTAAAACCATTTCTCGAAACTGAAGCACAAATTTGTCGAGATTCATGGTCTTTTTTACATAACATACACAAGTTAGAACTTAAACCAAATTGCCTATTTCTAACAATAGACGTCAAAGACCTATATACTGTCATCCCCCAAAGCCTAGGTGTTGAGTGGGTTTCTGAATTCCTTTTGAGCAAGAAAGCAGACCATAACACGATTTATTTAACAACTTCTTTGTTAGATATGATTCTCACCAACAATTATATGACATTTAATAACAACTTTTATCTACAGAAGTCGGGCGTAGCAATGGGCTCTCCATGTGGGGGCTCTTTTGCTAACGCAGTGATGGCACATTGGGAGCACTTACATCTCTTCCAAGATCCATTCTTTCAAGACAATGTCTATTGGTACACCAGGTACCAAGACAACATGTTTTGTATATGGACAGGTGATCATAATAACATTTCAGTATTTATTGACAACATATCTAAAACTACATCATTCCTGGAATTCACTTATAGTATTGGTATTGATTCCATCAATTACTTAGACATCCTATTGGAGAAAGATAAACAAAATCATTGCTATAAAAGTAAAATCTATAGAAAGCCAACATATTCCAATAGCTTTTTGCATTATACAGCTGCCACCCTCACCATCAGAAACGAGCCGTGACTAAAGGCCAGATGGTGAGGGCAGAATGGTATCGGATGACACAGATTTCAACAAGAATGCAATTTGTTAGAAAAATGTTTTTGAATAGAGGTTATCCTAACCATATCATCAGGAAGATTAAGTTTGAAGTCATACAAAAGAATTCAGGGTCACTTCATTCCATTATTGAACACACACAAAAGGAAGGAACTGAATTTAATTCATACAGCAGTTGGTAGTTGTTCAAGTTTGGAAGTCATAGTGAATGATTCTGACAAAGCTAATACATGTACTAATGCGTCATATCAGACAGTTTTTGCACATATTTTCTAGTGATTCTGACCTCATAAAGAACATCTTATATAAAAACTGGGCAATTATTAGCAGTAATGAAATGCTCCATAAAGTATTAGGAGTAAACCAAAATAAGCTACAAACGTGGGTCGAACCTTAAAGAAATCTTAGAAAAGAAAAACAACATATGTTACACACATTCTAAAGTTAAAGGCATGTTTAAATGTGGCTTCTGCCAACAATGTAAACACATTTTAGTTACTAATATTTGTAACATCAATGGCAATGAATACCATCTTAACCAGAAATGTAATTGTAATACTAAGGCAGTTACATATGCAGCTCTATGTCAAACATGCGATGCCTTCTATATTGGCAAAACTGAACGCAAATTTAAACAACGGATATATGAGCACTGTAACGCAATCAACAAAAAAGACCTCAACAACGCCTTAGCTAAGCATATTAACAATAATCCATCTCATTGTTTCAAATTCTTAATTTTACAGCAAAGAACACTTGATATTAGAGGAGGCCCCTGGCAGCTTTTATTGGAGCTAGATGAATTAAAGTGGCAAATTACCACAAATGCACAAGCTTTTCCAGGATTAAATGAGGCGTTCTCCATAAAATGTGTATTAAAACTGTTGGCATTAAATAGATAGAGGTTTATAGATATACAATCTAATGTAACCCTTATCATGGGCCTATAGTTGTTTTAACCCATTGCACATAATCACTTTCAATATTTATAAACTTGTGTAACATTTAGTTATAACTAAGACGTCGCATATTTTTTGTATTTTTATTGTTGACTCTTAATATAAGTAGCTGTATTCTAGGTAGTTATTTCATCTCGCACGTTTTTAATATATTATATAAAGCATATTTTTGGCATGCCACTATGGATTTTTATCTTATTATGGTTTTAAAATATTGATTTGTATATAAAAGACGTTTTTGTGCTTTAAGGCACACTTTTAGATTAATTGTATTCAACTAATTAATTAATTAAGAGATTAATGGATGTTAGTATTTAAACTCTAGCTGTCAGTGTTTAACTGTTTTGTCTGAAGAAGGCTCGGAATAGTCCGAGCCGAAAGCGCTAACAATAAACAGTCTTAAGAATTTATTTGTGCTGCAGACTCCTTTTGCTTCCAGTTTTAAAAGTTTTCAGTCTTTGCTTGTATTTGTGGCCAGTACTCGCAGGCTTACACATACTTTCGTGTCCACTGGGATGGGTTCCCCTCTGTTGTTTCTGGTTCTCAGGCGTGGCCGGCACAGCTCCACTATTTGCTGTAAGATGTCCCTGTTCACCCTGTAATGCTCTACTATCTCCAGGTCATGTAGCCCCTGGTAGATTACCCTTGGTCTAAACACTCTCCTTCTCCTCCGAGGCCTGTGGTGGTTGTCGGCATCATCCTCCACAATACCGTCAGTCTCTACCACATGCTGATGAATCACAGCTATGGCAGCTCCCAACATGCACATTTTAAAAGTTCCCCGTGTGTTTACACCTATGGTGCAGTGTTTGGGAATACACAGGTGTGTGTAGGGTGCTTTCACACTTTAAACTATTGTGCTGTGAACACCGATGATGTCATAGGGTGTGTATGTACGATCGTAGCTACAGGGTATCTTATGTGTTTTACTACCAGAACTACTATTGTGGTGCCTTTCGTGTTGAATTACATTTGGCTGCCGTGGATTACCTCTTGACCTTCCCTTTACATTTATGCACGTTGCACCTACCATTTTCTGGCATGCATCCAGCAGCCTGCTTTCATTTGTACTTTCCTGGACCTGGCGTATCTTGAGTTATGTGTGCTACTGCCAGTCTGCTGTCGGTTTGCTTTGCTCTGCTGTGTCAGGTCTCCTATCTTTGCAATCCAATACCTCCCCTCCTTTCTTTGCATTCCAATGCCTCCCCTATCCTGTTTTGCAGGTTTCTGCAAGCAGACTTGTCAGCTGCCGTCGATTGGCCATCGTGAGTTGATTGGTGTTGATTGCTCATTAGTACTCCAATTACCCTACTTCAGCATTTCCTTCTTTTCTTCCCCTGACCTTCCTGTTTGTGCTATTGTTCGCAGTGTGTGCGTCCAATTACTGGGTTTCAGGCACGTTTTCATCCCTGTACACATGCGCTTTTGGGCACCATGTGTGCTCTCAGCTAAACGATTCTATACCTTCCTCCCCACCCCTGTCCTGCAGCTTTGCTTAGCAACGGACAGGCCAGATTTGCATTGCTCCAATGTGCTTACTGCTACGGTGGCACACCCCTCTGCTGATGTCATGTATCTCCTCTGAGCCACTCCTCGGTG
Organism: Protopterus annectens; assembly: GCF_019279795.1. Taxonomy (NCBI): domain Eukaryota; kingdom Metazoa; phylum Chordata; order Ceratodontiformes; family Protopteridae; genus Protopterus; species Protopterus annectens. The sequence goes on along the minus strand of NC_056741.1, from coordinate 561,250,143 downwards.
TTATACCGCTGCGCCATATGGTACAACCTTCATCCAGTGGGACATTTGCGATTCAGTATTACTGCCTCATTTGCATGGCATTGACTACTAATTCATAGTTACCGCACCGGACACTATCGCAGGCCCTTAGCAACCCTTGCACCTTGGTTGTGGTGTTCCATGCCTACCATTGTGTATTATGCTGTAAACCTGATTTCTATTACGTTGTGATTTTATGACATTTTTATATTATTTCTTTATGTTACAGTTTCCGCACACATGCCCTGCGTTGTGCTGTGCGTTACTGTGGACATGACATTAAATGTTGTTTTTTAGGTGTTGTGCATCTTTTCTTATGCCAGTGGTTGTGTATTTCGCCATTGGCATATGTTAACTTTGTGTTACATGGGCCTGGCACACTTCCATAGCTCCGATGTTCTGTTTGGGAAAATGTAAACCGTGTTTTTTTGGTTTACATTTCCGTGGGCTTACGCTACGCCTGCACCACTTCATGAATCACTATATGCCTTCATTTGCATGGTGCGACACTGCGCATGGGGTGATTAGCATACCTAAGCAGAGGGCTGTGCAGTTCTGGCATACGCCGGTAGTGCACGTGGAATTGGATCGTACCTGAATCGCTCGATGGCCATATTTGGCATTATACCGCCTACGCTATGCCTGCGCCTGGCGCAAGCTTCATGAATCCCGGGGGAGAATACATGTGCAGATACACACAAACATGCTTAGATGCACACACACACACACACACACACACACACACACACACACACACACACACACACACACACACACACACACACACACACACACACACTCATCCTCACCCACCAGAAGTTATGTTAAATCTATCTGCACCAACTGCAGAGTGAGGTCTACTCATAAGGTATTACAGTGATACAGATACTGCTGTTATACCAAAACCCATGAAAGCAATTGGGAAAGTAATAAAAAAAATGGATATGGAATATGTGGGGACAAGAACTTCATGTTAGATATTTAAAATATCTTGTACTGTAAGTGTAGAGAAAGTGCTTCACCTCTCATTAAGAAACGTGTTCCATTACGGATGAGTAAGGAATTGCACTGTCTTGTAAAAAGAGAAAAAAATCTTTACATGTTTGTGTAAAACTGGTGAGAACTGGGATTATTTATGAAGTATCATAATTCCTGTGGAGAGAAGCACTGAATTCTTGAAAATGATTTTTTGGAAGAAGTTAAATGCATGAGTTGTGCATACAAACTCACTGCCACTCTAAAATAAATTACTTAGAAAAGCGAGGACATTATCACTTTCTGTTATTAAATGCGAATATTGGACTTATACAAAGAAAGCAGAAGAAATTGTAGTGGATCTTAATGACTATTTCAACAGAGTATCAGTAGGACTGATCTAGTTAAATTTAATTCCAGTAGTACGATTAGTGGTGTTACATTTGGTTTATTTATACCCACGCTTCATGTTGTAAAGTTAAGTAATAATAAACAAGTTATGTTTAAGTACGTCTTGATTTAACAGTTTCAGAAAATAAGCCCAGGTTATCTTGCCTGGCTTGTAACAAATATTTTCAGTTTTTTGTGCATCTATATGTACGTTTCCTGATTTCGAAACAGAAGCAGTCGGTCCTGTCTTTCAGGAAGGTGAGCAGCACTGTATGCAAAATTATAGAACACTAGCCATACTATTTGTGCAAGCTAATATTTGTTTGTTGATCAGTTACATAATTAGTTAAATGTTAATAAGTTATTAAATATGTTCATCATGATTTTAGAAAGAGAGTTTTTTTTTTCTGATTGCTGCCTTTAGTGGAATCCATTTCTAATGTACCTGGTAGTGATAAAGCCTGCATTGGTCTTTTTACAAATCTTTTTAAAGCTTTGAATTCTATAAGCATGTTTATGTTTTTTGAGCCTGGCAAGAGTTTAATGCCAGGAGTAGATCATTGCTGGAACCCTAGCTAACCCTAGAATATTTAGGCTAGCTTACTACTATTATGTTATAACCTGGCAAAATTTCAAGTACTCATAAACTCTGAAAACACTGCTGCCTATGTGGAACTGTTTACAGAAACTCTATGCAAGCATGTTAATAGCTGCATAGAGGCAGCTGTACTCACCATGAAGAAGTACAGAATTAATTCACAACACAAGCCACCCTGGTGGAATCACAACATTAATAGGCTGTATAACATAAGAAAGAAAAAAATCATGGCAAAAATTAGGAGGTGCATCACTCAGCAGGTAAAAAGCACTCTCATCAAACTAAACAAACAACTAAGTGGATAAATAAAGTCTTCCAAAGCTAAATGTGAAATAAATTTGGCCTTCCAGGCCAAGGAAAGCCACAAGGCATTTTTAAGCTATGTCAGCAGCCTCAATGGCAATGCACAGTTGTGTGAAGAGCTCATTTTAATGAAGCCACCTATAATGACTCAGAAGATATAACAAACCTACTGGCCAACAAATTCAGCTCCAACCTTACCCCCCCCCCAACCTTCACTCAGTAAATACCATCAAACATAACTCCCTCTACTATCAGTAGGGAACAGTTTCTTCATGGTCCCTCTAAGGCCACGAGCACTGCATCAGTGGGACCAGACAATATCTCAGGATGCCTTCTAAATAGCATGAAACATGACCTATCAGACCCTCTGGAGTTGCTGTTTAACTGTAGCCTCCAAATAGGCTTCTTTCCTCATGAATGGAGAAGAGCAACAATAATCCCTCTACACAAAGATGGACCATCTACTGACCCTGGAAATTACAGACCCATAAGTCTCACTAGTCAGACAAAACAGCATGCCCAACACACTAGTCATAGGTGACTCTATAGTGAAGCACACTGATGTCCCACTCACTAGGTTGAATAAGGAGAAAGTAACAGTCAGCTGCCTGTCAGGTGCCAGGATCTGCCACATAATGCACGCACCCAGGTCCCTTAACAACAGTTACAAATATGACTCTGTGCATGTGGGTGTGAATGACCTGAGATGTACCTCCCTGAACTACATGAAAAGAGACATGGAGGAGCTCTTGGATTATGTAGCCCAGGTGGGTATGACACTAGCCCTGAGCAGGCACCTACCAGCACCCAGAATGATGCCACAGTACAATTAGAAAATGATCGATTTCAGCAATTGGCTAAGATTCTGATGTCATTCTAAGGGGATCTAGTATCTGTCTGCCTGAGATGACATAACTGACAGACCTCGATGCTTTGCCAGAGATGGCTTGCATCTGTCACCCCTGGGCTTCCGGATACTGGCCAAAGCTCTTGCCACCCTATAGTGCCTATTTTAGGTGGTGCTCCAAAGACCAAATTACTACTATAACAGCTACAAACAAATGCAATCTGAGGGTCATGCTGCTCAGTGCAAGAAGTCATTAATCTCAAAATGTACTCGCTGAAAGCACTCCTTAAAATGGAGAACATCGACATTTGTGCTGTGACAGAGACCTGGTTCAAGACAGCAGAAAGCATCCCTGCACTACCAGGCTATAACTCATTCCACACCTTTTGGCCTCAGAACTTGGACAGAAGCACCAAAGGTGGTGGTGTTTCCATGTTCATAAAGGACGCGCACACCTCCAGACTGGTAGCCCAACATAATGCATCAGAGATACTTCAGGTGCAGCTAACACTAGGTAAGACAGAGATTCAGGTCATAGCTTGCTCTAGGTCCCCAACCATATCCCAAGACTCATACTCCATGTTCCTAAGCACCCTGGAGAATATTAACGTCCAACCTAACACTTTCATACTGGGTGACTTCAACTACCCCTCCATTAACTGGGAAAACTACTCGTGTACCAATACACTTACCCAACGCTTCCTAATTCCAGTGCTCTGGACCAGCTCGTTCTTACCACTACTAGAGGTAGCAACATCCTTGACCTGGTCATTACTAACATGGGCGACCACTGCTCTACACCAATAGTCAACTCCTCCCTGGTTAGATCCGACCACAAACTAATCACCTTGGAAATCCACATCCCTCCCACCTGCCCTGCAAAGGTAACCACCATGAAAAACTTCTCTAAAGCTAACTTTGGGCTCCTAAAAACAGAGGTGGCTAACTCCACAGCACCCATGCAAATGGAGAATAGTTGCATGACTGTCGAATAATACACCAATGCACTGTACATACATGTGCACAAATGCATGGGTCTCGCCTCACCCAATAGAAACAAGACACTCTCCTCCAAAAAATGTAAGACAATCTGGTGGTCCCCTGCCATAAACAAACTCTACAACAGAAGGAGCAAACTGATACAGAATAAAGTGAAGTCCCAAGACTGGAAAAACTCCCTTATCAGCCTCAGCAAAAAATTGAGATCCCTCATCAAATCCTCTAAAGCTAACTATGAAAATAGAATTGAGCAGATAAAGACAACAACAAGGCCTTCTATAGTTATGTAATAAATCTCCATGGCAATACCCACATTTGCTCTGAGCTACTGCACAATGATACCTCCTATACCGAGCCAACAGATATTGCCAATATACTGGCTGACAGATTCAGTGCCAACTTTACCACTCTCCCCCCCACCAAAGAACCAATCACAATATCAGTAGATTGCCAGGCACTCAGTACTACTGCTGCACAGGTTAAAAAAGCACTGTCCAAGGCCAAGAATATAGCTTCTATGGGACCTGACAATATCCCTGGCTGTGTTCTACATGAACTACAGAGTGAACTGGCACCTCACCTGTGTGACCTGTTCAATCACAGCCTCACCTCAGGCTTTGTCCCTACCAAATGGTGCACTGCTACAGTCATCCCTCTCCACAAAGGAGGAGAAACTACAGACCCTGGGAACTATCGCCCCATTACCCTGATGAGTCTGATATGCAAAGCTATGGAACACATCATCATGGACCTAATAAACAAGGATATAGGGAATCTCCAAACTCTGGATCCCACACAATTTGGCTTTGTGAAGGGTAGATCATGCCTGCTCGACCTGGTTGACTTCTTTGAGTCAGTCTCAAGAGCTGTGGATGACGGCAAGGTGGTTCATACAGCCTCTCTTGATCTGGCCAAAGCCATTGATATTATGCCCCACTCAGGAATCATAGAAAAACTCACTAAGCTAGGCATCAACCCCTATATCACTAAGTGGGCTGCAATCATAGAAAAACTCACTAAGCTAGGCAGCAACCCCTATATCATTAGGTGGGTTGCAAAATGGCTCACAGATAGAACCCACAGTGTGAAAGTAGCTGACTCCAAGTCAGGCTGCTAACTAGTCACGAGTGGAGTCCCACAGGGTTCATTCCTGGGTCCTCTCCTGTTTGGTATCTACTTCTCTGAAGTCCAGGCCAACACGAAGGGACTCTGTCTGACAAAGTTCACAGATGATTGCAAGTTTGGAGCTATTATTAACTCCCCAAGTGATGTTGACATCCTACAGAAAGGCATCACCGAGACCAGTGACTGGTGTCAGAACCATGGCCTTAACCTCAATGCCAAAAAATATGTTGTCATCTCCTTTGGGAAAAACCCAGTTCTCATGAATTACCACATCAACGGTAGTCCACTGAACACAGAGGGCATTATAAGAGATCTGGGAACACAGGTTGACAGCAACCTCTCTTTTGACCACCACATTGCCACTGTGGTCAGAAAGTCCTTCTATGTGGGATATCTCATTACTAAGGGTTTGGCATCTAGGAAGAAAGAGGTCATTGTCTCACTGTACCCTTCCCTCATTAGGCCAATCACCGAGTATAATGCCCCATTTGGCATGTACTTCACTAGTTGCCTGCAACAACTGGAGAGGCCGCAAAAGTACCTCACAAAGAGGACCTAGGCCTTAAACACTTGTCCTATATGGACAGACTCAAAAAACTCCTTTTATTCTCCGTCTCATATCACCTACTTAGAAGTGCTCTCTGCTTGACTTATAAAGCCATGTCTGACCCAGCTCTGTTAGAAATGCTACAGCTAAAAAAATCCCAATCCCTCTGCACCACATGCTCCAAAGACCTCAACCTCATTACCACAATCAACAGAACAAGCTGGAGGGGCAAGTTCATAACCCAGAGACTGCCAATGCTATGGAATAGACTTCCTATACATGTCAAACAGAGCACCTCACTGGCCCACTTCAAGAGAAATCTTGATGAGTGGATATGGGAAATAGAAAATTCACCCTGGGGATCACTCCAGTGGCTCTACTCAACAGAGGCACTGGGAACTAAGGTCGGGTACACGATGCCAGGGTAATCCTATGGGCTAGGCTTGTAAAAGCTCCAGGGCCATTAGCCTAGTACACACCTATGAACCTATATGCAAAGCCATGGAAAGATTTATCATGGAAATGATTAATAATGATATATGTAACTGCCATTCACTGGACCCAACCCAATTTGGTTTTGTCAAGGGCAGATTATGCCTACTCATTCTAGTGGACTTCTTTGAGAATGTCACCAAAGCAATGGATGAGAGAAAAATGGTTCACAGTGCCTACTTTGACCTGGTCAAGGCATTTGAGACACAATACACCACTCAGGTATAGTTGACAAACTCAAGAGGTTAGGTATAAACACACAGACAGAACCCACAAAGTTAGAATTGGGGAGTCCGCCACTACAAGATGGCCAATCCCTTATGGATCATTCCTGGGACCGTTCTTTTTTGATATTTACTTCTCTTAAATCAAGGCCAATGTCAATAGCTTCTGGCTGGCTAAATTTGCAGATGATTGCAAACTGGAAGCAGTCATAGAATCCCTCACTGACACAAATGTTGTCTAGGAAGGGCTGACACAAACAAATAACTGGTGTCAGAGCCATGGGCTAAAACTAAATGCCAAGAAATGAATAATAGTATCCTTCTGGGAGTCATACACCCCTGCTAACTATCATATTGGCAACACACCCCTAAGAGCAGGGTTGCCAGACGTCCCTATTTGGGCGGGACTGTCCCGAGATCAGCAGCCTGATCCCAAGTCCCGCCCTGTCGGTTTAAATCCCGGCCAGCCTCCGCTTTGTTTGTTTTTTTTTTTTTTTGATTGTCCCGTATACCTGGCATATGGGCCAATCAAAAATTGCTAAACACGGAGTTCTTGTGTTCCGCATTAAACACGAGAAGCTCCGTTTAGATTTTGATTGGCCCATATGCCGGTATACGGGCCAATCAAAAATCTCTAAACACGGAGCTACTTGTGTTGAATGCGGAACTGCAATGCATTAAACACAAAAAGCTCCGTGTTTAGTGCAGAGCTACTGAGCTACTGTTCTTTAATGTGGAACCGTGAGAGCCCTTCTTTTTTTTTTTTGTCCCTACCTGGGGGGCTGGAAATCTGGCAACCCTGCCTAAGAGTGAAGACAGTAGTCAGGGACTTGGGGACACACATAGACAGTAATCTAGCCTTTGAACACTACATGTCTACAGTAGTGAGAAAACAGTTCTATGTTGTATAACTTACAAAGCTATAGCATCTAGTTCCAAGGAAATCATTGTTCCACTGTACGCAGCATTAATCAGACCTATCATTGAGTACAATGCCTCCTTCAGCATTCATCAGACTGATCATTGAGTGCAATTCCCCTTTGGTATATAACTAACCAGGTACATACAACAACTGGAATGTCCACTGAGGTTCCTCACTACAAGAATGCAGGATGCAAGTAACATGTCCTGTACAGACCGCCTCAAGGCCCTATTCCTGTATTTTGTCTCATAGGTTCATAGGTTCATAGATTAGTACTAAGCTAACTGCCCTTGTGAGCCATTTTAAGCCTAGCCAATAATCCCTTGTGAGATTCAAACCCTGCACCTTGTGCTTGTAAGGCAAACACCTTAACCATTAGGCCACCCTCCCAACCCTCCAGGCTGTTGAGTAGAGATCTATGCCTGGCATACAAAGAATTGTTAGACCCCAACCTGATGGACCTCCTGGATATATGCAAATCAAACAGCACCAGAATTACCCAACCTAAAGACTTAACCCTTACCTGTGATATAAATATGACCTTCTGGAGAGACATATATGTATTCCAGAGACTACCCCTTCACTGGAACAGGCTCCTCATCCATGAGAAGCAGAGTTCCTCTCTAACCCAATTCAAGTGTAACTAGGGCAATTGGATGGGGAACAGGAAATTCATCCCTGGTTTGGCATCTATGTCTCTGATGGGCACAGGTAGCCTGTAAATAGTTCATCTTCCAGGCCACCAATTGTAAATGTTTCATCTCCCAAGCCTCTGCTTACACTACTTATGAAGGGTAAGAGAATTAGTCAGAGATTTGGGATGCATGGCTAGGCTTAAAAAGGCCCTTGTGGTTATTAGCCTTGTAAACACCTATGATGCTATGAACCTATTACAGTAGGTTGAACCCACTAGAGTCAACAAAAATAGTAAAAAAGAATCACTTTTAGATGGATTTTACTAAACAAAATACCTTGCTCATATTTAGCAGGTACGTTGCCTGACTCAGTAAGTGACCATCAGACTACCTTCCTACTCAAATATAATTCCCACCACACCCACACCCCTATACTCCAAACAATAAGAAACAAAAAACACTTCAACTTATCAAACTTCTTAAAAGATCTACAGCTCTACAACTGGTCGCAACTGTATTATCTACCCCTAGACGCAGCTATCAAACACTTCAACTCTACCTTCCTAGAGATACTAAATAGGCATGCCCCTCCAAGAACTACCAGAATTAAATCCAAAACAGTTCCATGGTTAACAAGGGAAACAAGGCAAAAAATAAAAGGAAGGAATAGAGCCTGGACAGCCTGGGGGTCCGAAAAAACCCAGGTACACAGCAAGCATACCAACAAATAAGAAATCTTACTAAGAAACTAGTAATGCAAGATAAAAGAAATTACTTTATCACTTATCAAACCCAACACTCGAACAATCAAAAAAAACTCTGGGCAGGCTTAAACAGATTACTACACCCTGGAAAAACCACTACCCCACCCCCAACAACAGGCTTAACAAAAGAAAACATAGCTGAATCATTTAACTCATTCTTTACTGGGACTGTACTTGCCCTTGCCCAAAACCAAACCTATACAAATACTACTAGTGCCCCCCCAAACCTAACAACAGCCCCACATTTAAGCTACAACCCACCTCAACCTCCTATATAAGGAAACTACTGTCCCAACTAAAACCAACAACACTAGGAGCTGATTCACTCCCCAATGAATTCTTAAAACTAGCAGCAAATGAAATAAACCAGTCTCAATCCTAATAAACCAATCCATCTCAGAAGGTTCAGTACCCTTGATCTGGAAAACTGCCTATATCATACCCCTACACAAAGGGGACATTCTTATGGCATATCTAACTACAGACCAATAGCAATATTATTCCCACTTGCTAAAATATTAGAAAAATGTATTCACTGTCAATTAATGACATCTTATTGATCAAGAGCTCATATCTCATACACAACATGGGTTTCGGCCAGGACATAGCACAACCACTGCCCTGCTAGCATTCACTGATACCATTAATCACAACAGGAATAATGGTAAACTTTCTTCAGTCCTCTTCCTAGACCTATCAAAGGCATTTGATATGGTCAACCATGAAAAATTAATCTCCCATCTTGTAAGCCTAGGCTTAGATAACTCATCAGTCTCCTGGTTTAAAAACGACCTCAACAATAGACAACAGGCAGTACTATGGAATAATAACTTGTCTCCACTCTTACCTGTAACACTCGGAGTACCTCAGGGATCTATACTGGGCCCCTTGCTGTTCTCAATTTTTGCAAATAATCTCCACTAAGTTGCAAAAGTTTCAAGCCTTATACAATACGCAGATGATTCAACTATAATATGTAATGCCCATACTTTACCTGACCTCCACAAAAAGACCCAGGATAAGTTTCACTCAGTGGAAACATGGCTCACTGAGAATGGATTGTTACTCAACCCCCAAAAAACAAGCTCCTGCTATTTCATCCCTCAACTACAACTACCCCCACCTGCACCTTTACTATCCACTCAAATAACAGTACCCCCATATCACCTGAAGCCCAGACAAAACTACTAGGTATTACTATTGACAATAAGCTCAGATTTGATGTACACATTAATCTGGCCATTAAAAATACTAACAAAAAGCTAGGTAGCCTCTACAAACATAAAGCATTCCTGACCCATAATGCTAGAACTACAATTGCACGTACACACCTTCTCTCAACACTACTGTTTGCCTCACCCATCTTGATTAACTTATCCAAAACAGAGATCAACAAAATGAAAACCTGCTACAATCAGATAGCCAAATTTGCCAACAACAGCTCCTACAGAACTCATCACTGCCTAAACCTAAAGCAATTGGGTTGGATGGAACTACCTAACTTACTTATTTATAGTCATCTGGTTACTACTCACAAGATACTCTATCAACAAAATATATCACCTTCACTAGCTAACATTGTCCAACAATATTCTTGTCCTAGACAACTCCGCTCATCTGACAAATTACAGTTAGCTGTTACTAGATCCAACAACCATGCTGGAGACTCCCTTTACTCTTCTTATGTGGCCAAAATCTGGAACTCCCTGCCTACATCCTTATCCCTGATTATCTCATTACCTACTTTTAAAAAAGATATCTACAACTACCTCAGCAACAAATGGTTATGTCCCTGTTCATCTCCAGACTAATACCTGATCCACTCCAGTATTATTGTAACCATTGTCCTAAACTAGAGTCCTATTCTGTTAGTTGCATATAAACGTATACCACATCAAAGGTGTGATAACATACATATAAGTATTAGTATGAACAATGTAAAACTGCTTATGACTATTGTAAACTGTATCTGTCTGTAGTTTATACCATAAGTGTCTGTAGTTTATACCTATAAGTGTCAATAACTAGATACCCTAATGGATCTAGATGAAATATGTACCCAAGTTTATCTGTAGGTTCTGTAAAAATGTCTCTTTGGAGCTTTTCTCCCCGGGCCTCCACTGAAAATGGACATATATCCAGTTGGACTATCCCAGTTAACAAATGTAAAATAAATAAATAAATAAAAATTATATTTAACTTCACACAGTGTTACAAAAGTTGTAACTCAAACTGTTCTTCAATGCTTGATTTTTTTTTGTTTTTTTTTTGGGGGGGTACTTTTTGCCCCAATACCTGCCTGCCATAAATCCACCCCCTACTAGACTTGAGACCATTCACTCCTTTATGGCTCAGGTCATTTCCAGAGCCATGAGGGTGAGAATCATCTGGAGGGGTCATCATTTAGGCAGCCATGAAAATTGGTTGTAACCTAACTGACATCATGGTTATAAAAGTGTTTCTGTACATCTATATACACAGGTTTTGATACATGTAGTATCATGCTTGTTTACATATTGTGTCTATATTATGAATGCTCCAGAGAATATATTATTGATATATCTGAAATGTAGAATAGTAGATAAAAAGTAGTGCTGTTTTCTGTTGGCCAATTTCTTTATGCGTAAAGTGTATTTTTTTATATTTGGAAGCATCATTGTTTTACACAAATTTCTTTTCCTGGTATAGCCCTCATAATAAAGTTGCCAGTGATTTTGCAAATAAATAAATATATTAATAAATAAATGGTATTTATTTATTTATTTATTTAACATTTGTTGACCGGGAAAGTCCAACTAGGACAGAGCCTATTTTCAGCGGAGGCCTGGGGAGAAACACTCCAGATACATAAATAAAATAAAAATAAAAATTAAAGTGTTCATTGTTTATTCAGATTTTCTCTATAACCACACCCAAACAATAATGTTATGGTAGGTGCTGAGCAAATATTTACATACAGCTCTAAAGCGTTATGGGTAAGTGAAGTGACATTTCTAAAGAATTTGATGGACTTGGTATTATCAAACAAACTTATTTTTTGGAGGAGACACTTATAAGCAACGTAAAGGGGTAACGATGCCAACTTGGTCACATGGGCATGGGACATTAAATATTTATATCCATTGTGATGACCCACCACTGGACCAGTAATCAAGGAGCCTCAATCCTCACCACTTTCAGCAGTGAGGGACGTACACTGGGAGGTTAACAAGGTGCACACACAGTATTTCCAGATGCAGCTCTTTGAATCAAGTGCAATTTCCTTTAAGAGCACACAGAGACCACAGTCAGTCTGGGGTTGGTTTCTGTTTCTCTTTCTTCAGATCCCTCATAAGAATCCCTACTGGTACAGCTGTAGAGTTGAGTCCTTAGCCAGGGTTCCAAGCCAAGTCCTCCAACACTCTCTCTATCCAACCACTGCTTCATGTCCCTGCCCAAGTAGTTGATGTGCTCACTCTTTGAGGTTGATTTACACACACACACACACACACACACACACACACACACACACACACACACACACACACACACACACACACACACACACACACACACACACACACAGACATACACCTAGGAAAGGTTGAGGCTGGCACAGGCTCACTAGCTATGTTCCCTCTTGTCCAGACTATAAGGTAGTTTTCACTGCTGCCAGAACCCTTTTACTAGCTACCTTAAGGCTCTTCCAATGGTACCCAATATACTAAGTGATATTAATATTAATACAAATGGCAGTTTGACCAAGAGGAAGGCTATTAGGAGTGGCCCACACAGTGTCACCAAATAAATATGCAAGTACTCTCAAAATTTAAATAGCTCTACACAGATCAGCCACAATGAAGGGTTTATACATATATTTAATATTAAATAAAAGAACAAAGCACTGCTAAATATATATTCACAGTGACATCAGTGTTCAAAACCACAGGGAATATTTAAAACAACATTGCAGGAGAGTCTCAAATAAATAAAGAAAAATATCTAAACTAAACTTCACTATATTCATGACTGAATCTAAGAGAATTATACTGTTCCCTAGAAGCGTATTTCATTAGAGCAAGGCATATGTGTGGTAAATGGTTCTTGTTGTTGTGAGGTCCAAGACAGAATGCAGAATGTTCTGTTTCACTAAGAGATTAATATCTCAAATATTACTGCTAGGGATAGCTTGTAGAATTACATCACTTCTTGTCATTTGACTCCTAGTTCCAAGGTGAAACCCCTGCTGCATGAAGCTGGCAGTATTTAGCATCTCTCTGTAAAAATACATAAACTTCATATCTTTGGCAGCTGCTGGAAGTCATAAAACAATTATATTATTCCACATTTCAAGACTAGTAATTTGTTCACCCTAGAGACAATACAGAAAGTTTCACAGCACAGACCTTGTGCCTCTAGCTGCAATGAAAACTGAAAGATGCCATCGTTCATTGCATAGCCTATAAAGTAATTTAATTTCAGCTATTTTTCTGAAGTTTTCTGGACTGAAGTTAACCCTCCAGGTTCCTCTGTTAACATATATATTTAAACAGTTCCAGTAGTGCATGTACATCTTTCTTCTCTTCCAGAAGGGCGCACTGTGGATACATTTAAGCACAAGCACTTTACAAAATACTTTTTTCAATGCATATCTGTACAAACTAGTTTGATATACACATGACACACAGTTCTAATACAGTTGTAACACAGGCATCTTATATAAATCATGTTGATATTCACAAATGACATATACTTATTTACAAATTTCCAGCTAGCTATGCTGGCAGTATCTCCTTTCATCACATCGTTCAAAATTTTATTCTAGTTATATTTAAGGTTTTTGGACAATAGTTTTATTATTTGGAGTGGTTAATTGTTGAAATACCAGAAATGTTAGATTTCATTGACAATACTACTACTTTTTTAAGGTTCACCCATCCCTTCCATTTTGAATATATAGATTACTTGGACACAACCATTTATAAACATGAAGGTAGTTTTGAATCTTGTGTTTACAGGAAACCAACTTTTTCAAATCCATACTTGCATTATGATAGTTATCATCCCCATCATTATAAGAAAGCTTTAGTAAGAGGTCAGTTTATCAGAATAGCCTGCAAACAAGGATAGATTTGTCAAGGAGGTGGCTATTCTGGAAGATATATTCAGATAGAGGAGATATTTTCCAACCTTGGTAAGAAAATTTAAGATGGATGTTATCAGTGGTTGGGGGATAGATACAAACTTTTGTTGGGGTTTGGTGTTGAGATAATAAGAAAAGAAAAAACTGATAGTGATCTAGTAAGTAGATTCAGTTTATCAGATCAGAATACATTTGAGAGAGCCTTGGTTCTTCCATATAGAAATGGTGTAGAAGAAGATAAAAAAAGTTTGGAAAAATTGGGCCATGTTTAGAAGTAATGATTTATTATATTCTTTACTTGGGGAATCACCAAGTTTTGTGTATAAAACATTAGACAATTTCAAGGATTTTTTGGAAAGACATGGAGGATGCAACAATGGTTTGTCACAACCATCTCTGGTTGGAACTAGGAAATGTGGCAGATGTGGACAATGCCAATATATTCTAGAGAATATGGAGATTCAGTTAGAAAATTTAAATTGACACAAAGTATTGCTTAAGTACTGTAACTGTAATAGTAGGGGTGTGATATCATGCCAAACATCTTATTTCGGTAAAACAGAGAAATCTTAAGAACTGACTCTATGAACAGTGCTACAATATGGAAAAACATAACACCAAGAGTGCACAGTTTAAACATTTTATTACATGTACTAATTTTAGTCAATTTAATTTTAGTATATTGGAGACTATACTATGGAACCCTATGGGTGGAGTGTGGAAAACTAAAATTGAATATCTGGAAGTTCATTAGCAACTGCTGTTGAATGCCACAGTACCCCCTGGCATTAATGATATGATTTCAATTATACCCATTCTTAAGCAGAAAACACTTAAGGTTTGAAAATAATTGGTATGGGTGGTAACATTATAAATTCTGAATTAGTATACCAATATAATGATGGACTTTTTTTCACAATTTGAAATGGTTTTGTAACATACACATACTTTTTTACAAAATAATTTTTAAATATTTTTACTTTCTACTGTAATTCACAGCATCCCTTTTAACATATATTAATATTTTACCTGTCTATTTTTTGTAGCTTACATTTTTAAATTTTATTTTTATTTTTTAGTTATTAATTTAGTTATGTATTTATAGTTAAATTTTACTGCATGCTCTTTTAAATATTACTATATGATAATGAATTTAGAGTGAAGTCCATGTTACTAGTTACTTGCAGTGTCCTTTATGGGAATTTTAATCACATGATTATTGTTTGATTATTTAACTAATGGAATTATTAAGTGGTGTTCTGACGAAGTCCTGTTTCGTATTTGGGAAGAAAGTGCATAATCTGTGATTTTATTGTGCTTAACTCCTGTTTACTGGCTTGTTAATAAATTTGTCACTTTTAAACCTACAGATTTTTCATTATTGGTGGACTATACTGTCAGGTGGCACTACCTTGGAAGGGCTCTTAATTGGTGGGTATTTGTTTATTTGCACTCTTTTGACTGTTTTTGTATTGCTTTTAATTAAATATAACATCTCTTTAGAGGAGCAGTATATTTACATTATATAGTATACTTATTATACTTACATTTTAATTTTACTGCTATGTCATCATACCCTAATTTTCAATGTGAGGTGTTTAACATGGGAATACAGCAGTTTACACATTAATTTATTTAGTGAGGCATTGTGGGTTCAGTCTTTCATGCTGTTATGGCAGGGATTTTCAGCTCTGAATATAACTTTCAAAGGGCAGTTCTTAATAACAAAATAAAAACATACTTTTTGCTTCAAAAACTGTACAATTTGGCATTGTATAGAGCAGGGACATTATATACAACTACTTAACACTTGCTTTAGAACATAAATACAATTTAAACAAGTAAAATGCAAAAGTCAGTGGGATTTATAGCTACTATACTCTCTAAATTCATTTAAGGTTATTACTATTAATGCTAATAAAATGTTTTTAAAAAGATTTATGTTTGTATTTGATGCAGAAGTTTGCAAGTTTGTGAGGGTGGCCTAATGGTTAAGATGCTTGCCTTGCAAGCATAAGGTACACGGTTTAAATCTCCCAGGGGATAATTGGCTATGCTTAAAATGTCTCGCAAGGGCAGTTAGCCTAGTACTAATCTATGAACCTATGTGCAATAATTGTTTTTATGAGTTTTTGTTGCTTTTCATAGTGTGTTCATACATAAATGCCTTGTATGCACTGGCTTTACTACTCCCTTCTGACATCATCTCAGTTCATAAAAGTGAATTGTTCTAATGTCATAGTGGACAACATGGTACCTAATGTTGCTGACATGCTGATGGACAATGTATACATATGAGTACACATAAAAATGTACCAGTAGAGTTACAATGTGTACAGACAGAAATATATGGGCAGATATGTGCACTTAAACCCTACCTGTTATAAAGGTGACAGAGTACTATGTATACCTATAGTGTGTCTTTTTTATAATGTGTCCCTTTAGATATGCAGTGGTAGGCAAGGCATGGGAAGACCTGTACACAGTTGTATGCATGCATGCCTAAGAGTGATTCATGAAAATCATAGGATATTTTGACATGCATGTTTACTACAGCTCATTTAAGTATGCTGTTCTTCAATGGATCAAGTGTTAAAACTGCATCCATTGTTAGGTGTGTTGAGGTGTCCCACCTACTGTGGTAGAGTAAATGCTGTTTGGTAGTGTCTACAGTACTCACCTATGGGACAGGTAACTATCAGCTACATGTGAAATTACGCTTTAAGAGATTTTTTATCTTTTAGCTGATAATGTCAGTCAGACATCTTATTCTGTGCAACACATCAGCTTGAGTAAGCCATTCAATATTTCCCTGTTTTTCTGGGGACATCTATTAAATACTTCTGGTCTTGTAAATCTGGGATCCATATGCAGTCTTTCCACCAAAGTTTTCCTTTTCATAACTCATGGCTGATTGCAGACCATCTCATTTACATACTTGACTTGATGGCAGCCTTAAACACCTGCAGAGCTGCATCCAGGGACTTACAGAGCTGTGTAAGGATATTTGTGTACTGCTTTGAGCTTTGCATGTCCTTTTTAATGTGTGCAAAACCCTGCACTTTTGCAGACATCCTTAAAGAATCCTGTCTGGTATATTTGCTATAATGTAAATAGGTAATTTAGCTTAATTGCATCATGTTTAAAAATAAATGTAAGGTAATGTTTCCTATACATACAGTTGAAGACATTTTTCTTACCTAACACCAGAAACTCCTCCCCCATTGTATTGGACAATTACAAGCATTAGATAACCAAATGTATACTCTGAAGCATTAGACAGTAATAGTTTGAAAACAAAAATGCATATTCAAAAGCATATGTCTTAAGTTAGTGAAATATGATATAGACACATTTAAGCAACCTTTTTACACCTCAGACTCTCACTCTCTGCAGTCACATTCAGACAAAATGACATGAAATGTTCCTGTAATTTAGTCAACCACTAGGAATTAATATCTGTAGAGAAATTAGACTGTAACTCTACAAAGCAGCTACGCAAACACTGATCTTACAAAGAAAACAAGTATTACTAAACACTGTAAAATAGATAAAGAGGTACAACAGGACAGTAAAAACTTTATATTTATAGTGCAACTATTGTAATTTTCTTTGCTATAATAAACTTTATTCTTGTTTCATGTAACTGTAAAACAACATATACATACAGTATATAAATACCATATAGTATTTATTGAATTGAAACATATTTTGTCATAAAATAAACACACAACACGTCTTTTTTTTTGCATAGGAGCTATGCTCATTGCACCACTTTATCTGTGGTTATGCCCACATACCCCTAAACTAAATATATTGGCATCGGGATTACACCAACACTACTCTGGTGATAAAAGATTATTTGGTTTTACTGGAAAAGCAAATCAAAGGTAGTGAAGCTATGAAACGTACAAATAGTAAGTGATCCAAGACTGAGCTTTGAGTTAGTATATCTCCCCTTACTAAGGTTGCTGGTGAGACAATCTTATCAAGTAAGACCCCTAGATAACCGGTGAAGACAACATCTGGTGATGTTGTGTACTGTAACTAGGAAAACGTCCTTATTTGGGCAGCCATGTGGAACTGAACTGAAGGCCTCATGCAGAATGATGAATAAGGCCTGTGTTATGTTAACTTCATCCACACACCCATTGGACAGATATATAAAGCAGAAGTCTAGTAGTGGGTGACAGTGAACCCAAAACAGCTGGGACATTCAATATTTAATGGGAGGATACTAAAGAACTATAAGAAATGAAGAAGGTGACTCTAGAGCTTAAGTTGTAGCTGTTGCCACTGTACACAGTCACAGAATAGGTGCTCATATTGTCAGGGTCCAGTGGTTCTTATGAGTCAAAAGTCCAGACTTGTTTTCCTGTTTTTAATACTAACTCCTGATATTTTATTTTATTTATTTATTTTATATTTGTTGACTGGGTTTGTCCGACTGGGCTACAATTGCCCGTTTTCAGCGGAGGCCAGAGGAGAAAAGCTCCAACAGAAAAATAGAAATTTTACATATTGAATACATATAGAATACATTCATCAGTACCACACATTACTGCAGTACAGTGTCATACATTACACTGTGTCAAGTGAAATACATATAGAAATGCATTCATCAGAGGGATACATTCATAATTACATATTATATACATAATAGAGCAATAGTTACACAGCTAAAATATTTTACTAGCTGTTTGTACAGTGATGTAGCAAGAGAAAAAGATAAAGTAATGTTTGTTTATTGAAGGGAAGGAAGAGAGAAGGGAAGTAGAAGGTTATAGGAAAGAGTTTACGGGGGATAGTTACATTGGCAGGTCCATTTTTCATGAAGGTATTTTTTGTAGTGGTTTTGAATTGTTTGAGATGTTCAAGGGATCTTATATTTAGTGCTAGGCTATTCCAGGCCTTGGAAGGGTTAAAGCTATAGACTAGGTGACCCATTTTGGTCCTTGGTTTGTAGATTTTTAATAGGCCTTGTTCAGAACTGCGGAGCAATCTAGTTGGCAGGTAATGAGAGATTATAGATGAGATAGTTGGACAGAAAGAGGGGTGGTAGATAATGGAATGAATAATCTGAAACTGATTATACTGAAGCAGGTTAGGTAATTCTAGCCAATTTAGTTCTTTTAGTGAGAGACAGTGATGGGACTTGTAAGAATTTTGGGCAGCAAATCTGGCAATCCTGTTATAAGTTGTTTCTAACTTGTTTAGTAGTCTAGTGTTGAGGCTGGTGAGAATTTGGGAGCTATAGAGTAAAGTGGGTAAGATGTAGGCATTTGAAAGGGTTAGTTTTGCTGTTTTGGTAAGATATTTTTTGTTTCTATAGAGAAGACCTAACTTGAGATGTGTTTTTCGGATACAATTATTGACGTGTAAATCAAAGGTTAGTCCACCATCAATAGTAACACCTAAGAGTTTTGTACTGGTGTCCACCTGCATTTGAGTATTATTTTGTGACAATATGGAGAAGGAAGACTTTCTGTGGTTAAAGTTTTTAGGGAGAAAGAGTAGTAATTTGGTTTTCTTTGGATTAAGGATAAGTTGATTTTCAGATAGCCAGTTTTCTCCAGAGTTAAAAGAGGACTGTGTGTGTGATTTTAGTTGAGTTGGTGATTTGGCAATAGTGATAAGTGTAGAATCATCTGCGTATTGTATCAGTGGGGATTCAAGACAGGAAGTCTACTCTTCAATTTTTCCCTTGGAACTAGACAAACTTTCAACTTAAGCACTCAAACCATTCACTTCTCATCCCGGCACTTGCTCAAAACTCATAGCAAGCACTAATAAACCTTAGCACTAGATCCCCCTATACTGTAGAGAAGGACAAGGCTCTCTATTTGACCTTACCAGCCAATCAGTAAAACAGTTCACTGTACCTATCCAGGCATGTCCAAAGGGCAGTTTCAGGTGTACTCTCCAGTCCAACTGGTGAATCTGGGCATTTTTGAGGCAATGTTACAATTGCCTCATGTACACAGACAACCTTTTACTCCTTCCACCAAACACTAATTAATACACGAGAGAGATGCAATTATGCAGCCAAACTGGAGGCCAAGCTCTCTCAACCCAAGACTGGACCAGGCAGTCAAGAGGAAAAGGGAATTACTTGCATCACACCACCAGTCTCACATAGACCTATGAAACCAGCACCGTCAAAAAACACACATAAATACATGAAAACATACTCGGAGGTTCTAAATAAAAATCTGCAAAAGCAACAGAGACCTCCAAAGCAGACATCCAAGCAAACTCCACCCCCCAGCACAAACTATGAAACACATACTTCACAAAACAAGTGTGCCATGCAATCACAGCCCTCAAGGCAAAGTAACATACTGAACACACTAGTAATAGGTGACTATAGTCAGGCACACTGACGTCCCATTCACTATGCTGAACACGGAGAAGGTTACTGTTAGCTGCCTGTCGGGTGCCAGGATCCACCACATAATACAAGCACTCAGGTCACTCCAGAACAAGTACAAATATGACTCTGTCATTGTCCATGTTGGTGTGAATGACCTGAGCTGTACCTCCCTGGACTACATGAAAAGAGACATGGAGGAGCTCTCTGATCACGTAGCCCAGGCCGGTATGACCCTGACCCTGAGTAGCATCCTGCCCTCACCAAGAATGATACCATGGTATAGAGAAGAAATTATCAATTTTAACAATTGGCTAAGCTTCTGGTGTCATTCAAAGGGGATCCAGTGTCTGTCAGCCTGGGATGACATGCTCGACAAGCCATGCTGCTTCGCTAGAGATGGCTTCACCCATCGCCCTTAGACTTTCCAATACTGGCCAAGGCTCTTGCCACCCCCATAGTGCCTTTTTTAGGCAAGGCTCAAAAGACAAACCCATTGCCGTAAATAGCACAAGTAACAAAAAATTGAGGGTAATGCTACTCAATGCCAGAAGTCTAAACCACTAAATGCATGCACTCGAGGCACTCCTCAGTATGGAGAAAATCGATATATGTGCAGTAACAGAAACCTGGTTTAAGGCTCCAGAGAGCACCCCAGCACTACCAGGCTACAACTCATACCATACATTTCAGTCATAAAACCCGGACCGAAATACAAAATGTGGGGGAGTATCCATATTCCTCAAGGATACCCACACCACCAGGTTAGGGGCACAGCACGATGCTTCAAAGATCATCCACGTGCAACTAACAATGGGCAAAACTGCTATTTAAATTATAGCTTGCTACAGATCACCCACCATGTCTCAGGACCCCCACTCCACATTCCTGGAACCACTGGGAAACATAAAGGTCCTACCAAACACCCTGATATTGGGTGATTTCAATTACCCAAACATTAACTGGGAGACCTACTCAAGTACAAACTCCCTTGCCCAACATTTCCTAGAATTTATAAACTCAAATACCCTGGATCAATTGGTCAACACCCCCACCAGAGGTGACAACATATTGGACCTGGTCATCACCAACATGGGCGACCGGTGTTCCACACCAGAGGTAAACCCCTCACTGGTTAGATCTGACCATAAACTAATCACTCTGGATATCCACATTCAGCTATCACCCCCAATCAAATAAACCACCATGAAAAACTTTTCAAAAGCAAACCACATTACTTAAGACCGAGGTGAGAAGTTTCAAAGCCCCAATGCTAAAGGATAATGCTGTCCAAGCTGCAAAGTCCTTTACTAATGCACTCTAAGGGCACCTACAAGAATGCATAGATTGTGCTATCCCAAACAAAACCAAGATGCACTCTTCCAAGAAAAGGAAACCAGACTGGTGGACCCCTGCCATAAACAAGCTATACAATAGAAGGAGGAAACTAGTACAGAAAAAGAGTAAAATCCCAAGAAGGGAAGACATCCCTGATCAGTATCAGCAAGCAACTACGTTCCCTCATAAAATCATCCAAGGCTAGATTCGAAAGAAAAATTGCCATGGACTCCAAAGATAACCACAAGGCATTCTTTAGCTATGTCAAGAATCTAAGTGGCAATTCTCAGATCTGCTTGGAGTTAGTGCAGAATGGCACAAAATACACTGAACCAACCGATATAGCCAACATCCTGGCAGACAGGTTCAATGCAAACTTCACCCCCTCTCACCCCCAAAAAGGCCCATAACTATACCAGAAGAATGTAGTGCCCCTGAAATCACAGACACTCAGGTTAAAACAGCCCTCTCCAAAGCCAAAACCACAGCATCAATGGGACCGGATGGTGTCCCAAGCTGCGTCCTACACAAGCTCAAAGATGAACTAATCCCTCACCTAAACACACTGTTTCAACTCAGCCTCTTCACAGGCTACATGCACACAGAGTGGCGCACAGCAATGGTTATTCTGCTCCACAAAGGTGGAGCCACCATGGACCTCGGGGAACTATCACCTTATAAGCCTGACTAGCTTGGTCTGCAAAGCTATGGAGTGCATCATCATCATCATCATCATGGATCTCATTAGCAGAGACATTGTGAACCTCCAAGCACTGGACCCTACCTAGTTCAGCTTTGTTAAGGGCAGATCATGCCTCCTAAACCTTGTGGACTTCTTTGAGACAGTTACCAAGGCTATAGATGAGGGAAAGGTGGTCCACACAGCCTACCTAGACCTTGCAAAGGCCTTTGACACCATTTTCCACTCAGGTATTATAGACAAGCTCACCAGCCTGAACATAAACCCCTACATCATGAGATGGGTTGCCAACTGGCTCATGGACAGAACCCACATGGTAAGAGTTGTGGGAGATAGGTCTGACTCTAAACTGGTTACAAGTGGCGTTCCCCAGGGTTCAGTCCTAGGACCCCTCCTGTTCGGCATATACTTCTCAGAGGTACAGGCAAGCACAAGAGGACTATGGCTGACCAAGTTCAGAGATGACTGCAAACTAGGGGCTATAATTGACTCTCTGGCTGACACAGACATCCTCCAAAAGGGTCTCACTGAGACAGATACCTGGTGTCAAGACCATGGCCTCAGGCTAAATGCCAAAAAGTGCATACTCATCCCCTTTGGAAAAAACAAAGTACCCACAAACTACCACATAGGTGGTAGCCCCCTAAATATGGAAGACGTAATAAAGGATCTGGGGACCCAAGTAGATAGTAACCTCTTCTTTGATAATCACATTGCCAGAGTGGTTAGAAAATCCTTTTATGTGGTCCACCTAATCACAAAAGGGTTTGCATCCAGATTGAAAGAGGTCATTGTGCCCTTCTACGCATCATTCATCAGACCTATCATAGATTACAATGCCCCATTTGGAATGTACATTAGAAGACACCTGCAACAACTGGAAAGACCACAGAAGTACCTCACCAAGAGGATTACTGGCCTCAAGCAAATGCCCTATGCAGCTCGACTGAAGAAACTGCAGCTGTACTCGGTTGCATACCGCCTACTCAGAGGTGATCTCTGCCTGATATTCAAGGCCATGTCCAACCCAGAATTGATGGACATGCTCCACCTAAAGAAAACCATATCCCCTCGAGCCACATGCTCCAGGGATCTAAACCTCATCACAACAATAAATAGGACGTGCTGGAGGGATAGATTCCTGTCCCAGAGACTTCCCATGCTCTGGAACAAGATTCTAATCTACATTAGGCAGAGCTCCTCGCTAACCCTCTTTAAGAGAAACCTTGATGAGTGGATGGGAAACAGAAAGTTTACCCGAGGGATCACTTCAATGGCTCTGCTGGACAGAGGCACAGGGAACTAATCTAGGGGGGGGGGGCGGTGAAAGCCAACACATTGCGGCTAGGCTTATAAATGCCTTCGGGCAGATAGCCTAGTACCTACCTATGAACCTATGAACATAAGAATAGAGAAGGTTGGTAAAGATGTTAAAAAGAAGTGGCCCAAGGATGGAACCTTGTGGAACACCCATTTTAAATGGAAGAGGAGGGGGAGAAAGCTGAGAGCCATTTGACTGATTGGAGTCTATCAGAGATAGCTGTTAAACCAAGATATGGTAGATGGAGAGAAGTGTAAGTTTGCTAGTTTAAGGAAAATGAGTTTATGAGAGATTTTTAAAAATTACTAATTAATTTACTAATAGTTAATTACTTTTTTATAGTTTTTGACATCTCTTTTGTTTCCTTTTACTTTCATCTTTTGGTGCATTACAATTATAGTTATTGAATGCATTTATTATTCTACAAGTTACAACTACATATGATTTCCTTCAAACTTTCCTGCTAACTATACAACTGCTGCTTGTTTAACTGAATTCTGCTGTCATGCTGCCTTGTCATGCAGAGTCTGTGTATTTAACCAGGCTGATGCAAATGTCTCTACATGCATTATTCTGACATATTGATTGTATTCTACTGATTGCAATAACTGAAACATATTATTTATGTATTTACATACTGAAGAATAGATACACTTTGAGAACTGCAGTTATGTCTTTCTAGATTTGGTAATGATAGCTTTTAACACAGACTTCTCTGTAATCACTAGGACTATAGTTATTGACTGCAATCTGTACAGACTGATCATGACCACTCCTTTAAGGATCAGTTGTGAATCCGTTACGCCGTGTCAGTAAAGGTGTACCTCCTTCATCCCTTTCCACCTCTGACCTATACCATGATGTAATTGTTTTGACAGAGATGTTTTTGTACTGTGCCCTTACCAAGTCATTTACTCTCTCTGATGTTCCAGCTGTAACGGGATGGGCAAAAAGAAATAGTAATTACATCATTCATTGAAGGAACAGTTCTTATCCTTGATTAACATTAACAGGACCTTGGCAGTTCACAACACCCTTGTGCTCCAGATGGAAGGTTTTTCTTCTCTTGCTAATGCAGAAAATATTTCCTCTCATTTGGAAACAGTATAAAAAATAAATAAATATATTAGTCCCTCCTTTACTTTCCAGTTTAGGCAAACCAAATTGCAACATGTTTTTTGACAGGAGTACCCACAATGCCACATGTTTTTCTTTTTTGATCTGCATATTATGCTGCTTCCCAAAAGCCCCTTGTAAAGGCATAACCATCAAGGACGTTTAGCTGCAAAACATTAAAATATTATCAGCACACTTTCCATCAGGCATAAACAACAAACAATTAATCCAGTTAATAATTAAACAGGGCATACCAGATCAAAATATAAATGTAATCAAGAAAGTTTTGAAATATATAACTGTTACATTAAAAAATACTTCATATCAAGTAATTAATTTAGTAATAAACTGTGGTGGTGCAGTGGTACATTGTCGCGTCACAGCAAGAGGTTCTCCCGTTCGATTCTCAGCTGGATCGCCTTCTGTGTGGAGTCTGCATATCCTCCCTGCAGTCGAGTGGCATTCGAAATACATGTGTGAATGGGCGTGCCTTTATTGAAGGTTGGGTGTCGAAATGCCACCTCGGCACTGTAAAAATCTACTGCCAATCATTAGCAGACCGGAGTTCCGCTGTGGCGACCCCTAACCGGGAAAAGCCAAAAGAAGAAGAACAAACATCAAGTAATTAATTTAGTAATTAAATCAGACAGGCCAGAACAAAAAGGAATGTATTCAGTTGGATTTTGAGAAATATTATACTGTTGATAGAGATTAGATAGCAGACTGGATTCAGAAAAAAATATGCATTGTTTTGGAAGTTATATCAAATGTGTGGCTGTGATTGTAATAGAGATGGCATGCAAATGTAACACCAAACCCAAAACACTTGTTTCTAAAACTGTAAGTAGATACAAGGCAGAAGTTAAAAGTCATGCTAGAAAATATTGACAAAACAACAATATCATGCTGACAGAATCAAAGGAAACAACTATCCATTAGAGACACTATGGTCCTAGGAATGCATGATGGAGGACACGCTCTCTTTAAGAATACCAGAGACAGGTAAGTGCAGTGTCAGTGGTGCAAGGGCAGCACCCTCACCTTTGGTGCAGAAGGCGAAGGGTACTATACTCATACCAGATAGAGGGATTGCTGTTACTAAAGTACAATATAAGGGGTGCTGTACTCCTGAGTGTGCTGTTCTTCAGGTGAAACATTTTGGAGGGAGGGGGGTTGGCATAAAGGTTAAGATATTTACTTCACAGATATAAGGTACAGAGTTTGATTCTGATTTTAAAGATCTGTTGTGAATCGTTATGCCATGCCAATAAAGGTCTACCTCCTTCATCCCTTTCCACCTCTGACCTACCCCATGATGTAATTGTTTCGACAGAGATGTTTTTGTAGTGTTCTTACCAAGTCAGTTACTCTCTCTGATGTTCCAGCTGTAATGGGATGGGTAGCAAGAAACAGTAATTATGTCATTCATTGAAGGAGCAGGAGTTATTAACCTTGATTAACATTAACAGGACCTTGGCAATTCACTACACCCTTGTGCTCCAGGCAGACTGAGATGTAAAACTAAACAGATGTAAGTTTTTTCTTCTCTTTCTGATGAAGAAAATATTTCCTCTCATTTGGAAACAGTATAAAAAAATAAATAAATATACCAGTCCCTCCTTTACTTTCTAGTTTAGGCAAAGCAAATTGCTACATGTTATCTGACAGGAATACCCACAATGCCACATGCATTCATTTTTTTTCCGTCTGTATATTATACTGTTTCCAAAAAACCCTAGCAAAAGTATAACTATCAAGAAAGTTTAGCTAAAAATGTTAAAATACTATCAGCACACTTTCTATCAGGCATAAACAATAAACAAGTAATCCAGTTAATAATTAAACAGGGCATAACAGATCTAAATAGAAATGTTATCAAGAAAGTTTTGAAAAAATATAACTGTTATTTTAAAAAAAAGTCATATCAAGTAATTAATTTATTAATTAAATCAGACAGGTCAGAACAAAAAGGAATGTATTGCATTGGATTTTGAGAAATCTATACTGTTGACAGAAATTAGATAACAGACTGGATTCAGAAAAAAAATGTGCATGTAATGGATATTATAGCAAATGTGTGGCTGTGATTGTTTATAATTCAGATGGCACGCAAATGTAACACCAAACACAAAACACTTGTTTCTAAAACTGTAGTTAGATACAAGGCAGATGTTACTGACAAAACAATGATATGATGGTGAAATTTACTGTTGAAATTCCAAACTGCATTCATCGACTGGTCACAATGGTCGACCCAAAATGCTGAATTCTGAATGTCAATTTATTATTTATTTATTTACATTTGTTGACCGGGAGTGTCCGACTGAATGTAGATCCATTTTCAGTGGAGGCCCGGGGAGAAAAGCTCCACAGTTAAAATATACAGACATTAGTTACATTGGGTTTACATAGCAATTAACAATTTGATCAACATAGTAATTAAAAATTACAAACATAGTTACAGATGAAGAACATAGTACATCAGTAGACAACTAGAATCTTTATCATCTGCGAAGTACATAACAGACATTAACAATTGTTACAATAAGACGTTCCTGCTGTATAATAAGTAGTTAGGCTTATGAGCATCCAAGCTTGCTATAATCGAGGTGGTTAGTGGGGTGGAAGGAAAGGTAGTGGGTGGATGGGGTGGGTGATATTAGAGGGGGAGTTGCAAGGGCATAGCCAGCGTGATTTTTGGTGCGCTTTTAGTAAAGTTTTGAAGTGGGTGCATGATGGCACAGACGTATTTGTGGGTGGGAGGGAGTTCCATAATTTGGCTATGGCACAAGAGAATAGTGCTTCTCCAGCAGAGTTATTGGCTTTAGTGACCTGTAGGAGATTTTTGTTGCTGGATATTAGTGGTCTGGTGGTGCGATAGGGTTGGAGTAGATTCTGGAGGGATGGGACTTTTAGTGGATGGTTTACTAGTTTGTGGGCGAGTGCGAGTTGATACCATTGAAGGAGGTGGGGGAGTTCAAGCCAGCCCAGTTCAGCAAGTGAGAGACAGTGGTGACTACGGTAGGATGCCCCTGTGGTAAATTTGGCGATTTTGTTGTAGCAGGTCTTGAGCTTGTTTAGATTGCATTGCCTTAGGTTGGTATATATTGGAGAGGCATAAAGCAGGGTGGAGATAAGGTGGGAATTTGCTATTGAAATCTTTGCAGCTTTGGTGAGAAGTCGCTTATTTCTGTATAATGCTCCTAGTTTTTTGTGGACTTTTTTATGGTCATGGATATGTGAATGTCAAATTTTAGTTTATTGTCTATTTCCATTCCTAGCAATTTGGTGTGCTCTGTTGGGTGTATAGTGGTGTTCTCTTTTGCTGTGATATTAAAGTGAGAGTTGTTTTGAGTATGTTTGGTGGGTTGGAAGATGAGTGGTTTAGTTTTGTTTGGGTTGAGTATTAATTGGGCATCGGATAACCAAGTTTCAACAGAAGAAAAGGCTTCCTGTGTGACTTTTAGCAGTTTGGGTAGGGACTGGGCTGAGCAGATGATGGTTGAGTCATCTGCATATTGTGTTAGTGTGCCATGTTTGGTGGCAGAGGCTAGATTATTGGTGAAAATAGAGAAGTGTAGGGGTCCAAGGATGGATCCTTGGGGAACCCCTACAGAGACAGGTAGTTGGGGAGATATGTCGTTCTGCCATACAACGAATTGTTGGCGGTCAGACAGGTAACTCTGAAACCAGTTGGTGACTGATTGAGAGAAGGATAGCTATTGAGGACAGAGATGAGTTGTTTTGTGTAGGACCATGTCAAATGCTTTAGATAGGTCTAGGAAAGTAGCAGAAGAGAGACAGCCATTGTTTTTATGCTGAAGGATAGTGTTAGTAAAGGTGAATAAGGCAGTAGTGGTACTATGGTTTGGTCGGAAACCATGTTGAGTATTGGAAATGAAATTTTTAGTAAGGAGGTAGTCTGAGATCTGAGAGTGAATGCATCTCTCTAGTATTTTGGAGAATAGCTATGGGGCAGTAACTGGTTAGTTCTGTGGAGGAACTGCCTTTGTGGAAGGGAATTATATGTGATACAAAAACAAAACAGCAGCCATGGGCAAAAATGAATACATTAACATCCGTAGTTCAATGTATTTGACATAGCAAGAGGTGACGTCAGTCACCCATGCTATGCACCTTAATTTACCATTACACTCTACAGTCAACAGTATGTTAATTGTACTATTTTGCAGCACTCCCCCACACCCACTGCAAATTAAATATATTAACTCTGAATTTCTTCTTACTGAAATTGGTACACCTTGTTTGCTGTAGCATAGACTAGATCCAGGCCTGCTGAATCTAGCTTTGTTTGTATAACTTGAGCACTAATCCAGGCATTATTTAAAGTATTCAGTTGTATTTATTACTGCTTAGTAGTAACTTCGTTAAAGTTTAGCTATCACTCTAAGTCTTTTGGATTAAGCACTTGGGCTTCAGACCAGTTGTTCTACATTAGGAAGGTTTGTGGCATGCACTGTGGTGGCAGGACAGGTAGCTTTCATCCTTCTAAGTTGGGAACTGCTGATTGAGAGCTCAGTGTCTGTTATTCTTAAAGTGTATTAGCTCTGGTTTAAGCACTTGGGCTTCAGGCCAGTTATTTTACATTAAGAAGGTTCGTGGTCTGCACTCTTGTGGGAGGAGAGGCTGGACTCTGCCCTTCTGAGCTGGGAATTTCTGGTTAAAGGTTTATAGTGCCTGAATATTTGAACTGTATCTTACTGAAATTGGTACACCTTGTTTGCTGTAGCATAGACTAGATCCAGGCCTGCTGAATCTAGCTTTGTTTGTATGCTTATTTCCCTGGAACGCTAATTCCACCTAAAATGCGGCTTCTCAGCGCTTCTGTGGTTCCCTAGTGATATCTGCATTGCTTACTGTACTTATTTCCTTGCTTCGCTTGAAAGAAAGTTACTGTTTGTCGTTTTTGCATTTAAGTTACCTGTAACACATTGCACTTGTTACCTGGCACTTGCTCACTAAAGCAATTATAATCAGCACTAAAAATTAAAAGCACTACACCCTCGCTCCCCATTGGCCCTTGCTTTCAATTATAAAGGAATTCCCAATATTATTCTAGCATGTCCAAAGGTCAGTTGTCAATCTCCTCTCCGGTCCAGCTGGTGAATATGGGAATCTTGAGGCAATGTTACAACTGCCTCATGTATACAGACAACCCTCTCCTCCTCCCAACAAATTCCAACACATGTGAGAGATGCAACTATATAGCCAAACTGGAGGCTAAGCTCTCTCAACTCAGTACTGGCATAACCAGTCATGAGGAGAAGGAAACCACACTCACTACAATTCCAGTCTCACATAGACCTACCACGACAGCAAACCAAACACATAATCACACAAAAACATACTCGGAGGCTCTAAATAAAGACCTGCCTAAGCAGCAGAGACCTCCAAAGCAGACACCCAAGCAACCGCTACCCCAAAACAAAACACATGCAACACATATCTCACAAAGCCAGTGTGCCGAACAGTCACAGCCCTTAAGGCTAAACAACACACCTGATACACTTGTAATAGGTGACTCTATTGTCAGGCACACTGACGCCCCGCCACCAGGCTGAACAAGGAGAAGGTCACGGTGAGCAGCCTGTCTGGCGCTAGGATCCGCACATTACACAAGCACTCAGATCACTCCAAGGCAAGTACAAATATGACTCAGTCATTGTCCATGCTGGTGTGAATGACCTGAGACGTACCTCCCTGGACTACATGAAAAGAGACATAAAGGAGCTCTCTGAGCATGTAGCCCAGGCTGGTATGACCCTGACCTTGAGTAGCATCTTACCCTCACCAAGAATGATGCCACAATATGAAGACAAGATGATCAATTTCAACAATTGGCTTAAGTATTGGTGTCATTCAAAGGGGATCCAATGCCTGTCAGCGTGGGATGATATGCACAACAAGCCACGATGCTTTGCTAGGGATGGCTTGCACCTGTCACCACTGGGCTTTCGGATATTGGCAAAGGCTCTTGCTACCCCCATAGTGCCTTTTTTAGGCAAGGCTCAAAAGACAAACCCACCTCCATAGGTATCACAAGGGATAAGAAACTAAGAGTAATGCTACTCAACGCTAGAAGTCTAAACCTCAAGATGCATGCACTCGAAACTCTCCTTAGCATGGAGAACATCGATATCTGTGCAGTAACAGAAACCTGGTTCAGGACTCCTGAGAGCACCCCAGCACTACCATGTTATACCTCATACCATGCTTTTCGGCCCCAAAACTTGGACCGAACCACAAAAGGAGGGGGAGTATCGATATTCATCAAAGATACCCACACCTCCAGGTTGGTGGCAAAGCACGAAGCATCAGAGACTATCCATGTGCAACTAACAGTGGGTAAAACTGCCTTCCGGTTTATAGCCTGCTACAGACCACCCTCCCAAACCCAGGAACCCCACTCGGCCTTCCTGAGAACACTGGAAAATATGAAGGTCTCTCCGAACACCATTATATTGGGTGACTTCAACTACCCAAACATAGATTGGGAGCATTACTCTAGCTCCAACATCCTTGCCCAAAGGTTCCTAGAATTCATAAACTCAAATGCTATGGAACAACTTGTTACCACTCCCACAAGAGGGGAAAACATACTGGACCTGATCATCACCAACATGGGGACTCTATGCTCCAGACCAGAAGTGTATCCCTCACTGGTAAGATCAGACCATAAACTGATCTCACTGGATATTCACATCCCGACCCCACCCCCTGCCCAGAAAACCACAGTGAAAAACTTCTCTAAAGCAAATTTCACACTCCTCAAAACCGAGGTGGAATCCTTCAAAGCCCCCGGCCTGTGGAAAATACGGCCCAGACCGCAGAATCCTTTATAAATGCATTCTATGAACACCTTCAGGAATGCATGGATCATGCAATCCCAAATAAAACCAAAACCCAATCCTCCAAAGGCAGACAACCTGTCTGGTGGACCCCAGCCATAAACAAACTATACAATAGAAGGAGGAAGCTACTACATGATAGAGCAAAATCCCAAAAAGGGAAGGCATCTCTGATCAGTATTAGCAAAAATCTAAGGGCATTCATAAAATCCTCAAAGGCCAGCTTCGAGAGAAAAATTACACAGGACACTAAAGATAATCACAAGGCTTTCTTTAGTTATGTTAGGAACCTGGGTGGGAATTCACAGATATGCTCAGAATTAGTCCAAAATGACAAAAAATACACTGATCCCACAGACATTGCCAACATCCTAGCTGACAGGTTCAGCGCAAACTTCTCCCCCCCCCACCAAAAGGGCAAATATCTATCCCAGCAGAGTGCTACCCCCCCCCGACATCTCAGATGCTCAGGTGGGAGCCGCCCTCTCCAAAGCAAAAAACACAGCATCAATGGGACCAGACGGTGTCCCAGGCTGCGTCCTACATGAACTCCAAGAAGAGCTAAACCCATACATAAAACTACTGTTCAATCTCAGCCTTACTACAGGATATGTACCCAAAGAGTGGCGTACAGCAACAGTGGTCCCTCTCCACAAAGGTGGTGCCTCAACGGACCCTGGAAACTATCACCCCATAAGCCTGACTAGCTTGGTCTGCAAAGCTATGGAAAGGATCATTATGGACCTCATAAATAAAGATATTGGGGACCTACAGACACTGGATCCTACCCAGTTTGGCTTTGTTAAGGGCAGATCCTGCCTCTTAAACCTGGTTGACTTCTTTGAAACAGTCACCAAGGCCATTGACGAAGGGAAGGTGGTCCACACAGCCTATCTGGACCTCGCAAAAGCCTTCGATACAATACCCCACTCAGGCATTATAGATAAGCTCACCAGCTTAAATATAAACCCCTATGTCACTAGATGGGTTGCAAACTGGCTCAAGGACAGAACCCACATGGTTAGAATTGCTGGAGCCATGTCAGACTCCAAACCAGTTACAAGTGGCGTCCCACAAGGCTCAGTCCTGGGACCTCTCTTGTTTGGTATATATTTCTCGGAGGTACAGGCCAACATGGAAGGACTGTGGCTGACCAAGTTCGCAGATGACTGCAAACTGGGTGCCATAATAGACTCTCCAGCCGACACAAGCATCCTCCAAAAGGGCCTCATAGAAACAGACAACTGGTGCCAGAGCCATGGCCTCAAGCTAAATGCCAAAAGGTGTATAGTCATCTCCTTTGGCAAAAGCAAAGTGCCCACAAATTACCACATAGGTGGTAATCCATTAAGTACAGAAGAAGTCATTAGGGACCTGGGGACCCAAGTTGATAGCAATCTCTCATTTGACAACCATGTGGCCAAAGTGGTTAGAAAAACATTTTATATAGCCCACCTAATCATGAAGGGATTCACATCTAGATTAGGGGAGGTCATCGTGCCTCTTTACTCATCCCTCATCAGGCCCATAATCGAGTACAATGCCCCTTTTGGGATGTACCTTACCAAACACCTGCAGCAACTGGAAAGACCCCAAAAGTACCTCACCAAGAGGATCAAAGGGCTCAAACAGATGCCATATGCTGCCCGGTTAAAGAAACTCCAGCTCTACTCAGTGGCATACCGACTGCTCAGAGGTGACCTGTGCCTGACGTATAAGGCCATGTCCAACCCGGAATTAAGGGACATGCTGCACCTCAAAAATTCCCAATCCCATCGAGCTACACGCTCGAGACACTTGAACCTCAGCACTGAAATAAATAGGACATGCTGGAGGGACAGATTCATAACCCAGAGGCTCCCTTCACTATGGAATAAAATCCCAGTCCAGGTTAGGCAGAGTCCCTCATTGACTCTCTTCAAGAGGAATCTTGATGAGTGGATGGGAGATCATAGGTTTACCCCGGGTATCACTTCTGTGTCACTGTTAGACAGAGGCATAGTATACTAACCTCGAAAAAGGGCATAGCAAAATTAATTTAAAATGGGTGGCGAAAGCCAAACATACTCTGGCTAGGCTTATAAATGCCTTAGGGCAGATAGCCTAGTATGAACCTATGAACCTATGAACCTATGAACTCTGGGATCGCACTGCAGTGAGGAAATGGGTTAATTCCCTCTTCCTCACTGAACCGCAACCTCCATTCACAATGCCAAACTCAGATACTTAAACTACACTACCCATTCACTGTAGTGTAGTCAATGTATTTTGGTTCGACATTCTGCCCATTTGGAAAGTGCCTTTCGACCACATGCTGGTTGAGCACAGGCACTTTGGACATTTAATAGTAAACCGATGGTGACAAAATGAAAGGAAACAACTATCTAGTAAGACACTATACTCCCTGGAATGCATGATGGAGGACACACGCTCTTTAAGAATGCCAGAGGCAGATAAGTGCAGTGTTAGTGGTGCAACAGGTAGCACCCTCACTTTTGGTGAGACAGCGGTGGGTACTATACTCATACCAGATAGAAGGATTGCTGTTACTAAAGTGCAGTATAATTGTGCTGCACTCCTGCG